>NC_060183.1:32526934-32828184 GCF_021184085.1 Oncorhynchus gorbuscha | reverse complement strand
CCGTAACCTATTGACGGACTTCCCTCTCCGCCTAGTGAGGAGGGGAGGGAACCGTAAGCAGAGTCAGTCCCGTATACCACATCCGCAGAGTACGACTGGCTTTGCCCTCCCAGGCTCCCATAGCCTTTTCTTACCCCAGATGAGCTCAAGTCTTGGGCCTGAGGGGAGCTGAAGCCGCCATATGACTGGGGGAGGTGGGAGAGAGAGGGGGCTGACTGGGTGAGTATGACTGGGTCTGCGGTTGCGGCGGGGTTTGGCCTGCGAGGGCAGCGGTGGGGGGTTTCACAAGGGGTGCGGGTGAGCTGTAGCTCGAGAGCCTGTGCTTGGGTAAGGGCTGCTGGGCAGACGAGGATGAGGTTGGAGGGGGCTGTTGCTGCTGGGGAGCTGGGGGAGCACTCTGGGTGGGAGGCTGCGGTCTAGAGGGGCCCGAGCTAGAGCTGGAGGGGGGAATGGAGTTGGAGGGGTGGGCTCCCGAGGCAGAGGAGGAAGAAGAAGAGGTCGAAGAAGTGGAGGATGCAGAAGGGGGTGTGTGAGGGGTGCGGGAGGAGGACACCGAGCTGGCCGAGGAGTAGCCGCTGCTAGAGTTGCTCTTGGCGCCCTTCCCCACTGCTGAAGTGGAGGAGGACGAGTAAGGGGGCTGGATGATTGGCCGATAAACCTGTTCTGTCCGGGAAGAGGCCTTGTGGTCCGAGGAGGGACTCTGGTCACCCAGGGGGGCTGCAGGAAAGGCCGGCATGCCGAGGGTGGGCTATCTGCTGGTACCCGGCTCCTCCGCAGCTGAGGTACTGCTGTAGGGAGTGGGCTGCCGAGGAGGAGAGCTGTGACTGGGACGGCGTGGGCCGCTGGTAGTGCTTGATTACGCTGTCCTGCCGGGGCACAGCCCTCTCCTGGACCGAGTTAGATTGGGCCTGAGCTTGGGCCTGAGCCTGAGCTTGGGCTGAGGAGAACACTGAGGCGTTGTACAACTGGGAGGACTGGTCCTGCAGCTGGGAGGACAGCAGGTTGAACTGGTGGGACTGGATGTGTAGCGCCGACGAAGCTTGGGCTGAGGAGGCGGCGCCTGTGGAGTCCTGGGCACCACGGTAGGCTGCGGCGGCGCCCTGAGAGGACAGGAGGCGGTCGAAGCCCAGGCTGGACTGGGCGGGACCCTTAATGTGTAGCAGAGGGTCGTGGGGGGAGAGGAGTCCATTGGAGGTAGGGCTGAACGTGGGAGTGTCCTGGAGGGTGGGGAAGGAGCGGCTGGAGAAGGAGGCTGGGTGCTGATAGGCCGAGAGGGCAGAGGAAGAGGGGAAGGAGCCCGAGCCGGAGATGAAGAGCTCGGCAGGGGCAGGGGTGTGCATCGCTGTCAGGGTCAGATAAAGCGACAAGAGGACGATTATTCAACACCCGTCAACTGAAAAAAACTGACAAGCATGAGTAAATAAATTGTAACCCACTCCCCTCCTGTAAAATTTAAACAGATAAGACAAACCAATATCCAAATGACACCAACATAAACTCAATACAAATCACTGACAGTAATCACCGTTCAGAATAAGGCGAGGCGCAACAATGCCGACATAAGAGAGGAATAACAAGTCGACATTGTTTGGCGTTGGAAATGTCATATTGACTTTTGCAACCCCGTTTTGAATGTAAACACATTAACACATGCCTGGTCACATGCCTACCTGTCTGCCAGGACGGAGTGCGGAACTGGGAAAGCAGGGAGGAGGCGGAGGGTTGAGGCTGGGGACCCCGCTGGGACTCAAGAGCAGAGATCAAATTCATGACTGAGGCATCTGGGCCAGAGGGGCTGGCATGGTGCAGACCTGTGTCAAATAGTCCAGAGAGACCTGATGAGACAAATACAACCATGAGTAAACCGTGATGACCATGTCCTTATTTGACAGCAAACTCAACAGGACCCGCTTTCTCAAAAGCATCTTAAGGCTAGGTATATCATTAGAACTGTCAAAGAAGCATCGTTAAAACAAAGAGCTGTTTCCCCAAAACCATTGTGACTGAAGTTGGAGTTGAAAAAGCTTATTATTTACCGACTGCCACAGACCATTCGTAGAAGAGCTAAGTGCGTCATTTAGATGCTTTTTTGCCACCTTTCCTCATCACTTTATACAAAGAAGATCTCCGCTAAAACATAGGATCAACAAGTTCTCTGTCACCGCTGAAGTTAAAGGATAAAAACACGCTTCAAATACAAAAACGAGACGACCGCATAATAAAATAAAATACAGTAGGCATATAGGCCTATATATTTAAAATCATATAAAAACACTTTCATGTTCCATTTTGCTAATTGAAGGCTACGGTCTAATTTTTTACCCCAATATACAGTGCATTTGGAAAGTCGTCTGGCCCCTTCACTTTTTCCACATTGTTACATTATAGACTTATTCTAAAATGTATTTTTCTTGAAAATTCATTTAAAAAAATTTGAAATATCACATTTACATACGTATTTAGACCCTTTACTCAATACTTTGTTGAAGAACCTATGGGAATGATTGCAGCCACAAGTCTTATTGGGTATGTAGCTACAAGATTGGCACACCTGTTTTTGGAGAGTTTCTCACATTTTTTCTCTGCAGATCCTCTCAAACTCTATCAGGTTGGATGGGGAGCGTCGCTGCACAGCAATTTTCAGGTCTCTCCAGAGATTGATCAGAATCACGTCTGGGCTCTGCAAGGACATTCAAAGACTTGTCCCGAAGCCACTTCTGCGTTGTCTTGGCTGTGTGCTTAGGGTTGTTGTCCTGTTGGAAGGTGAACCGTCGCCCCATTCTGAGGTCTTGAGTGCTCTGGAGCAGGTTCATATGAAGGATCTCTGTACTTTGCTCCATTCATCTTTCCCCCGGTCCTGACTTGTCTCCCAGTCCATGCCGCAGAATAACCTCCCGATAGCATGATGCGGCCACCACCATGCTTCACCGCAGGAATGGTGCCAGGTTTCCTCCAGACATGACGCTTGGCATTCAAGCCAAAGTGTTCAATCTTGGTTTCATCAGACCAGAGAATCTTGTTTCTCATTGTCAGAGTCCTTTAGGTGCCTTTTGGCAAACTCCAAGCGGGCAGTCATGTGCCTTTCACTGAAGAGTGGCTTCAGTCTGGCCACTGTACAATAAACACCTGATTGGTGGAGTGCTGCAGAGATGGTTGTCCTTCTGGAAGGTTCTTCCATCTCCACAGAGGAACTCTGAAGCTCTGTCAGAGTGATTAATGTTTTGGCACCCTTCCCCAGATCTGTGCCCCAACACTATCCTGTCTCGGAGCTCTTCGGACAAGTCCTTCGACCTCATGGCTTGTTTTTTTCTCTGACATGCACTGTCCACTGTGGGACCTTATATAGACAGGTGTGACTTTCCAGATCATGTCCAATTAATTATGTATTTATTTATTTATTTCACCTTTATTGAACCAGGAACGCTAGTTGAGAACAAGTGCGACCTGGCCAGGATAAAGCAAATCAGCGCAGCACAAACAACAACACAGAGGTACATATGGAATAAACAAACATGCAGTCAATAATACAGTAGAAAAAAAGTCTATATACAGTGTGTGCAAATGAGGTAGTATACCGGAGGAAAGGCCATAGATTGGCCATAGTGGTAAAATAATTACAATATAGCAATTAAACACTGGAGTGATAACTGTACAGAAAATGAGTGTACAAGTAGAGATACTGGGGTGCAAAGGAGCAAAAATAAATAAAATAGATAACAGTATGGGGATGAGGTAGTTGGATGGGCTATTTACAGATAGGATATGAACAGGTGCAGTGATATGTGAGCTGCTCTGACAGCTGGTGCTTAAAGCTAGTGAGGGAGATATGAGACTCCAGCTTCAGTGAGTTTGGCAGTTGGTTCCAGTCATTGGCAGCAGAGAACTGGAATGAAAGGCGGCCAAAGGAGGAATTTGCTTTGGGGGTGACCAGCGAAACATACCTGCTGGAGCGCGTGCCACAGGTGGGTGCTGCTATGGTGACCAGTGAGCTGAGATAAGGTGGGACTTTACCTAGCAAAGACTTATAGATGACCTCGAGCCAGAGTGTTTGGCGATGAATATGAAGCGAGGGCCAGCCAACGAGAGCATACAGGTTGCAGTGGTGGGTAGTATATGGGGCTTTGGTGACAAAACGGATGGCACTGTGATAGACTGCATCCAATCGTCTGCGTAGAGGTGGATCGGAGAATCACCAGCAGTAACAGTGACATCATTGATGTATACAGAGAAGAGTCTCGGCCCGAGAATTGAACCCTGTGGCACCCCCATAGAGACTGCCAGAGGTCCAGACAACAGGCCCTCCGATTTGACACGCTGAACTCTATCTGAGAAGTAGTTGGTGAACCAGGTGAGGCAGTCATTTGAGAAACCAAGGCTGTTGAGTCTACCGATAAGAATGTGGTGATTGACAGAGTCGAAAGCCTTGGCCAGGTCGATAAAGACGGCTGCACAGTATAGTCTTTTATCGATGGCGGTTTTGATATCGTTTAGGACCTTGAGCGTGGCTGAGGTGCACCCTTGACCAGCTCGGAAACCAAATTGCATAGCGGAGAAGGTACGGTGGGATTCGAAATGGTCGGTGATCTGTTTGTTAACTTGGCTTTCGAAGATTTTAGAAAAGGCAGGGAAGGATAGATATAGGTCAGTAGCAGTTTGGGTCTACAGTGTCTCCCCCTTTGAAGAGGGGGATAACCGCGGCAGCTTTCCTATCTTTGGGGATCTCAGACGATATGAAAGAGAGGTTGAACAGGCTAGTAATAGGGGTTGCAACAATTTCAGTGACCGGCTGATTTGTAGGGGATCCAGCTTTTGCATATCTTTCAGAACATCAGCCATCTGGATAAAGGTGAAGGAGAAATGGGGAGGCTTGGGCAAGTTGCTGTGGGGGTGCAGGGCTGTTGACCGGGGTAGGGGTAGCTAGGTGGAAAGCTTGTCCAGCCGTAGAAAAATGCCTATTGAATTTCTCAATTATCGTGGATTTATCGGTGGTGACAGTGTGTTTCCTAGCTTCAGTGCAGTGGGCAGCTGGTGCTCTTATTCTCCATAGACTTTACAGTGTCCCAGAACTTTTTGGAGTTTGTGCTACAGGACACAAATATATGTTTGAAAAAGCTAGCCTTCGCTATCCTTACTGCCTGTGTATATTGGTTCCTAACTTCCCTGAAAAGTTGTATATTGCGGGGCCTATTCGAAGCTAATGCAGTATGCCACAGAATATTTTTGTGCTTGTCTAGGATGGTCAGGTCTGGAGTGAGCCAGGGGCTATATCTGTTTCTGGTTCAACATTTTTTGAACGGGGAATACTTATTTAAGATGGTGAGGAAAGCACTTTTAAAGAATATCAAGGCATCCTCTACTGATGGAATGAGGTCAATGTCCTTCCAGGATACCCGGGCCAGGTCGATTAGAAAGGCCTGCTCGCTGAAGTGATTTAGGGAGTGTTTCACAGCAATGAGTGGTGGTCATTTGACCGCAGACCCATTACGAACACAGGCAATGAGGCAGTGATTGCTGAGATCCTGGTTGAAGACAGCAGAGGTATTTGGAGGGCAAGTTGGTTAGGATGATATCTATGAGGATGCCCGTGTTTATGGATTTGGGGGTTGTACCTGGTAGGTTCCATGATAATTTGAGTGAGATTGCGGGCATCTAGTTTAGATTGTAGGACGGTTAGGCTGTTAAGCATGTCCCAGTTTAGGTCACATAACAGCACGAGCTCTGAATAAATGGGGATTAATCAATTCTCATATGGTGTCCAGGGCACAGCTGGGTGCAGAAGGTGGTTTATAGCAAGCAGTAACGATGAGTGAGAGACTTGTTTCTGGAAAGGTGAATTTTTAAAAGTAGGAGCTTGAAATTGGGCACAGACCTGGATAGTAAGCAAGACAGCACTCTGCAGGCTATCTGCAGTAGATTGCAACACTTCCCCCTTTAGCAGTTCTATTTTGTCAGAAAATGTTATAGTTATGGATAGAAATATCAGGGGTTTTATTGGTCTTCCTAAGCCAGGATTCAGACACGGTTAGGACATCTGGGTTGGCAGAGTGTGCTAAGGCAGTGAATAAAACAAACTTAGGGAGGAGGCTTCTAATGTTAACATTTTTTTTATTTTACCTTTATTTAACCAGGCAAGTCAGTTAAGAACAAATTCTTATTTTCAATGACGGCCTAGGAACAGTGGGTTAACTGCCTGTTCAGGGGCAGAACGACAGATTTGTACCTTGTCAGCTCGGGGGTTTGAACTTGCAACCTTGTGGTTACTAGTACAACGCTCTAACCACTAGGCTACCCTGCATGAAACCAAGGCTTTTACGGTTACAGAAGTCAAGAAATGAGAACGCCTGGGGAATGGGAGTGGAGCTTGTCACTGCAGGACCTGGATCAACCTCCACATCATCATCGGAGGAGTAGGATAAGGGTACGGCTAAAGGCTATAAGAACTGGTCGTCTAGTACGTTCGGAACAGAGAGTAAAAGGAGCAGGTTTCTGGGCACGGTAGAAAAGATTCAAGGCATAATGTACAGACAAAGGTATGGTAGGATGTGAATATAGTGGAGGTAAACCTATTCACTGAGTGACAATGAGAGGGATAATGTCCCTAGAAACATAATTAAAACCAGGTGAGGTCACCGCATGTGTGGGAGGTGGAACTAAGGATTAACTAAGGCGTATTGAGCAGGGCTAGAGGCTCTACAGTGAAATACGGTAATAATTACTAACCAAGACAGCAATGAACAAGGCATATTGACATTAGGGAGAGGCATGCGTAGCCGAGTGATCATAGCGGTCCAGTAAGTGGCTCGGGCCGGAAACAAGGCAATTCAGGCAGCTAGCGGGCCGGGGCTAGCAGATGTGTATTCAGGGGACATCGCAATGGAGGAGCCAGTTGATAAACCCCCTCGGGCAAATTACGTCGGTAGTCCAGTCATGAAGGGTCGGCGGGGGTCCAGGCCGATTGGCAAAATAGGTATTATAGCCCAAGGAGTGGCTGATGGACCTCTTCGGCTAGCTGGTAGATGGGCCTAGCAGGGCTAGCTCCAGGCTAATTGGTTCTTGCACCGGGACAGAGACGCTAGCCAGGAGTGGCCACTCGGTTAGCAGCTAGCTAGCTGCGATGATCCAGGTGAGAAGGTTCAAAGCTTGCGGTAGGACTCGGCCCCAATTAATCGGCCATTTGCCTAGTTAAATAAAGGTGTAAAAATATATATATATATATTTGATAGAGCAGATTGACTGAGCGATAGTCGGCACAAGCAGGCTCGTAAGCATTCATTCAAACAGCACTTTCGTGTGTTTGCCAGCAGCTATTCGCAATGCTTCAAGCATTGAGCTGTTTATGACTTCAAGCCCATCAACTCCCGAGATTAGGCTGTTGTAACCGATGTCAAATGGCTAGCTAGTTAGCGGGGTGCGCGCTAATAGAGTTTCAAACATCACTCACTCTGAGACTAGGAGTAGTTATTCCCCTTGCTCTGCTTTTGTGGAGCAATGGGTAACGATGCTTCGAGGGTGGCTGTTGTCGATGTGTTCCTGGTTCTGGGATGGTGTTCTTTGGCTTGCAAGCATCCCCATTTTTCCTCCAAACATAACGATGGTCATTATGGCCAAACAGTTCTATTTTTCTTTCATCAGAGTAGAGGACATTTCTCCAAAAAGTACAATCTTTCTCCCCATGTGCAGTTGCAAACCGTAGTCTGGCTTTTTTATGGCGGTTTTGGAGCAGTGGCTTCTTCCTTGCTGAGTGGCCTTTCAGGTTATGTTGATATAGGACTCGTTGTACTGTGGATATAGATACGTCTGTACCTGTTTCCTCCAGCATCTTCACAAGGTCTTTTGCTGTTGTCCTGGGATTGAGACAGAACTCCGCTCCTTCCTGAGCGGTATGACGGCTGCGTGGTCCCATGGTGTTTATACTTGCGTACTATTGTTTGTACAGATGAACGTGGTACCTTCAGGCATTTGGAAATTGCTTCCAAGGATGAACCAGACTTGTGAAGGCCTACAATTTTCTGAGGTCTTGGCTGAATTATTTTGATTTTCCCATGATGTCAAGCAAGGTCAAGGTAGGCCTTGAAATACATCAACAGGTACACCTCCAATTGACTTAAATTATGTAAATGAGCTTCTAAAGCCATTACATTTTAAAGGCACAGTCAACTTAGAGTATGTAACCTTCTGACCCACTGGAATTGTGGTACAGTGAATTATAAGTGAAATAATCTGTAAACAGATTCCAACAAGTCTGTAAACAGTTGTTAGAACAATTACTTGTGCCGTGCACAAAGTAGATGTCCTAACCGACTTGTTAAAACTATAGTTTGTTAACAAGAAATTTGTGGGGTGGTTGAAAAACGAGTTTTAATAACTCCAACCTAAGTGTATCTAAACTTCCGACTTCAACTGTATTTGAGCTGTTCTTTCCAAAATATGGACTTGGTCTTTTACCAAATAGGGCTATCTTCTGTATATCATCCCTATCTTGTCACAACACAACTGGTTGGCTCAAACCCATTAAGGAAAGAAATCCCACAATTTAACAAGAGACTCCTGTTAATAGAAATGCATTTCAGGTGACTACCACACGAAGCTGATTGAGAGAATGCCAAGAATGTGCAAAGCTGTCATCAACGCAAAGGGCTACTTGGAAGAATCTCAAATACATTTTGATTTGTTTAACACTTTTCTGGTTACTACATGATTCAGTATGTGTTACTTCATAGTTGGATGTCTTCACTATTATTATACAATGTAGAAAACTGTAAAAAAAAACACACAAAAAACAGAATGAGTAGGTATGTCAAACTTCTGACTGGTAATGTAAGTAGTAAACAAGGTATAACTAAGTTACAGCAACTGTAAATTAACTTTTCATCAAGTTGTCAATTTAGCATTGATGATGCTGCTGCTAAAACATAGCTAGCTAACTAGCCAGTTTTGCTGATGCTAGCTAATGACTGTTTCACCTAAATTACACTATAGTGACCTGGAAACAGGATGAGATTGCTAAAGTAGTCAAATAATGAATAGGAAACAACTATTCCATCATTATGATGTCATCAAATTTACTTTAGAGAGATGACAATGTTACCATTAGCTAGCCAAGTTTGTAAAAAAAAAACTGAGGTTAGCGATGCTAAAGGTAGCTTTCAGTCGGGCATCAGTCTTCAAAAGAACATTCTAAACAAAACGTGCAATCCGTGATTAGCATGTCCTTTTAATAATAGTTAGTCTTCTAGCTAGACACTTATTGAATGGTTGCTGCCGCTGCCAGGTGCAAGATGCATGGGAGTGGAGGAACAAGCTGCTGGCAAATCCATGTGTGTAAATTGCAATTGAAAAGTATTCAGACCCCTTGACCTTTCCCACATTATGTTGTTACAGCATTATTCTAAAATGTATTAAATTAATTGTTCACCTCAATCTACACTCAATACCCCATGATGACAAAGTGAAAACAGGTTTTTAGACATTTTTGCAGGGAGAAATACATTTAAATAAGTATTCAGACCCTTTGCTATGAGACTCGAAATTGAGCTCAGGTGCATCCAGTTTTCATTGATCATCCTTGAGATATTGCTACAACTTCATTGGAGTCCACCTGTGGTAAATTCAATTGATTGGACACGATTTGGAAAGTGGCCAGACTGAAGCCACTCCTCAGTAAAAGGCACATGACAGCCCGCTTGGAGTTTGCCAAAAGACACCTAAAGGATTCTGACCATGAGAAAAAAGATTCTCTGGTGTGATGAAACCAAGACAGAACTCTTTGGCCTAAATGCCAAGTGTCGAGTCCGGAGGAAACCTGGCATTATCCCTATGGTGAAACATGGTGGCAGCAGCATCATGCTGTGTGGATGGTATTCATCAGCAGGGACATGGAGACTAGGCAGGATCGAGGCAAAGATGAATGGAGCAAAGTACAGAGATCCTTCATAAAAACCTGCTCCAGAGTGCTCGGGAACTAAGACTGGGGTGAACGTTCACCTTCCAACAGGACAACGACCCTAAGGACATAGTAAAACAACACAGGAGTGCCCTTGAGTGGCCCAGCCAGAGCCCGGAGTTGAACCCAATTGAACATCTCTGGAGAGGCCTAAAAATAGCTGTGCAGCGACGCTCCCCATCCAACCTGGCAGCTTGAAAGGATCTGCAGAGAATGGGAGATTCCCTAAATACAGGTGTGCCAAAGAAAACTTGAGGCTGTAATCACTGCCATGGGTGCTTCAATAAAGTAGAGTAAAAGGTATTTTTGTTTTTAACTAGGCAAGTCAGTTAAGGACAAATTCTTATTTACAATGACGGCCTACACCGGCCAAACTCAGACGACGCTGGGCCAATTGTGCAGCCGCCCTATGGGACTCCCAGTCACGGCCGGTTGTGATACAGCCTGGATTGTGATACAGGTTGTCTGTAGTGACGCCTCTAGCACTGAGATGCAATATCTTAGACCACTGCGCCACTTGGGAGCCCCAAGTCTGAATACTTATGTAAATGTGATTGTATTTATTTTCTAAAAACCTGTATTTGTTTTGTCATTATGGGATATGGTGAGGAGATTGATGAGAAAAATATATAATTCATTTTAGAATATGGCTGTAACGTAACAAAATGTGGAAAAATTCATGGGGCTTGAATACTTTCCCAATGAACTGTACATAGCCTGAGTTGCAATGCAGTCCAATGTAAAGTGTGCTCATAACAATGGATTGAACTTCTCTGGCCAAATCAGACAAATTGACTTTTCAGGTGGAAGACAGTACAAAGAAACATTTGCTGCCTTGCAGCCAGCTACTGCACAATTTCTCTTCCTTTTGCTCATTGCTTTGAAGTAGGAATTATCTCTGCACGGTGCCAACATTGAGGAATGGAATGTCAATATGACCGGGCGGGGCCAACAGCAGTGTAGGAGGATATGCAAATAACAAATGAATTGGTCTATTAGAATCAGATCGCTGTATGATGTTATGTGGCGGCCCAAAAATTAAATCCCACCTGAACAATAAGAAATTCCAAGCCATATTTGCAAACTGCACTGACACAATTTCAGTGTTACTTTGACCTCAGTTTGGAAATACCATTAAAAATATATTAAAAAAAACAGGAAAATCTCATTAAATGCACTGCCACTTTAAGGTAAGATTTGAATGGAGAAAGCTGATCCGAGAGCAGTGCTGCCTTCTTTCGATCGTATCAGTATCGACACATGCTCCAGCAACGTACTTAGCGAACGTTATCTCTGCGGGGTGATTTGGGAAATGCATGTTACATCTTCAGACATTGTAGGAATGATGCATCGTTAAAACACTTGTAAGCCTAAGTTCCACCTCTATCAGGAAACCGGGCACAGGGCATTAACAAAAGACAGCTATACCTATGTTATAGAATTGTATAACTGTACTGAATAGGTCAAGGAGTGTCCATTTCACCATAATACGTAGGCCTAACAGATGTTATAAATAAAATGTGGCCCTATATGTTACTCTGTAAAAACAAATACAGTTTTTTCCCCCACACAAGTGGCTTCAATAGAAACTGCCTCCAATAGAATTTGGTGAAATGCATTTGTCAGTGGCAGCAACCTTACTACCAAAAGCATGGCCTGTCATATATCATTCCGAAAGCCCTGTACTGTGGCAAGTGGCGACAAAATAGTAAGGTGTGTGACATGTCTCTCACCCAAACTCCGTCCTGCACCCCAAGCACCTCCTTGGCCAGAGCTGCCCGGGTGGTGATTGGTGGCATAGCCCTGCAGAGGGTGAGGAGTGCCGTATGCTTGTCGATGGAGAAGCTCTGACTCAGGGTGTGATGATCTGGAGCTCCCATAGACGAGACTGGGGAAGAGGAGAAGAGGTAATTAATTTAACCGTTCAAGTCCATTTTCATATTAAAATTTTCCAACGAGTAACCTTAGGGAGAGGCTGCGAAATAGAAATGTATTCAACGACTATGTAAATACTAAGTGGATTGTTTGTCATGACAAAGTACAACACTCTGTTCAGAAAACCTTGCAATCGTATTAAAAGTTATTCAGATACATCAGTCAACTTAGAGTGCATCTCCATCCTAATAAAAATGAATATGGCATAATTACTTTAGGTCACCATTCTTGGCATTGTAAAAAATGTGGCTATGGATTATACAAAATCAGTAAGAAGATAATCAATTAGCTTTATCAACAACATCAAAAAGATCTTAAAGCCTGTTGTAGACTTCTTTATTCACAATTCCTATCTTTGATATTTGACCAACACTACTTTATGCCTGTACCCCCTCCTAGGGATGTTATAATTATTATTATGACGCATAATACCTCATTTTAAGTGTGGGCTAAACAAGCACATTTCAAGAATTAAAGTAGATCGATAGAATGGCGCATTCTTGTTAAAACATCCAGCCTATAAGCTAGAACAAACATAAAAATATAAAAACGCAACATGCCACAATTTAAAATGTTTACTGTGTTACTATTCACAGAAGGAAATCCGTCAGTTGAAATAAATTCATTAGGCCGCAATCTATGGATTTCACATGAGTGGGAATACAGATATGCATCTATTGGTCAAAGATGCCTTTAAAAAAAAGGTAGGCACGTGGATCATTAAACCAGTCAGTATCTGGTGTTACCACCATTTGCCTTCGCATAGAGTTGATCAGGCTGTTGATTTGTATTTGTTATGGATGCCCATTAGCTGCTGCCAAGGCAACAGCTACTCTTCCTGGAGTCATGACATGACATGTCTGGTGACAATGCAAGCCATGGAAGAATTGGACATTTTCAGCTTACAGAAATTGTATACAGATCCTTGCGAAATAGGGCTGTGCATTGTCATGCTGAAACATGAGGTGACGAATGGCACGTCACGGTATCTCTGTGCATTCAAATCAAATTATATTGGACCCATACACATATTTAGCAGATGTTATTGCGGGTGTGGTGAAACACTTGTTCCAAGCTCCAACAGTGCAGTAATATCTAATACACACAAATCTTAAAGTAAAAGAATGGAATTAAGAAATATTAGAACAAGCAATATTGGAGTCTGGTGTATAAAATGTACACTATATTTAACACAAAAGTATGTGGACACCCCTTCAAATTATAGGATTTGGCTATTTCAGCACACCCGTTGCTGTCAGGTGTATAAAATCGAGCACACTGCCATGCAACCTACATGGCTTTACTGAAGAGATCAGTGACTTTCCTATGATGGCACCATCATAGGATGGCACCTTTCCAACAAGTCAGTTGGTCAAAATTTCCACCCTGCTAGTGCTGCCCCGGTCAGCTGTAAGTGCTGTTATTGTCAAGTGGAAATGTCTAGGAGCAACAACGGCTCAGCCGCGAAGTGGTAGGCACACACACAAGCTCACAGAATGGGACCACAGAGTGCTGATGCGTGTAGCACCTAAAAAATTGTCTCTCCTTGATTGCAACACTCACTACAGAGTTCAAAACTGCCTCTGGAAGCAACGTCAACACAACGGTTTGTCGGGAGCTTCATGAAATGGGTTTCCATAGCCGAGCAGCTGCACACAAGCTTAAGATCACCATGCGCAATGCCAAGCGTCGGCTGGAGTGGTGTAAAGCTCGCTGCCATTGAACTCTGCAACAGTGGAAACGCCTTCTCTGGAGTGATGAATCACACTTCACTATCTGGCAGTCTGACTGACGAATCTGGGTTTGGCAGATGCCAGGAGAACGTTACCTTCCCCAATGCATAGTACCAACTGTAAAGTTTGGTGGAGGAGGAATAATGGTCTGGCGCTGTTTTTCATGGTTCAGGCTAGGCCCCTTAGTTCCAGTGAAGGGAAATATTAACACTACAATGACAATTCTGTGCTTCCAACTTTGTGGCAAGAGTTGGGAGAAGGCCCTTTCCTGTTTCAGCACGATAATGCCCCTGTTCACAAAGCGAGGTCTATACAGAAATGATTGGCAGGAATCGGCGTGGAAGATCTTGACTGGCCTGCACAGTGCCCTGACATCTACCCCATCAAACACCTTTGGGATGAATTGTTACACCGACTGCGAGCCAGGCCTAAGTCGCCTAACATCAGTGGCCGACCTCACTAATGCTCATGGCTGAATGGAAGCAAGTCCCTTCAGCAATGATCCAACATCTAGTGGAGAGTCTTCCAAAAATAGTGGGAGGCTGTTATGGAAGCAAAGGGGGGACCAACTGCATATTAATTAGGGATACACAATATATCTGTGAACATATCGTAATCAGCCGATATTAGCTAAAAATACCAACATCGGAATCGGCCCAATGTGTAGTTTAATGCCTACGTGCAAAACCAATGTCAAAGCTGACGTGCATACATATAAAACGCAGGTACATGACGTAAATGAACCCACTATCGTTAAAAAGTTTGGGGTCACTCAAAAAGGTCCTTGTTTTCCATGAAAACATACATAGAAGTATTGGCAAAATCAATAGGAAAGAGTCAAGACGTTCGACAAGTTTAGAATGATTTTTAACTGAAATAAGTGTCCTTCAAACTTTTCTTTCATCAAAGTATCCTCCATTTGCAGCAATTACAGCCTTGCAGACCTATGACATTATAGTTGTCAATTTGTTGAGGTAATCTGAAGAGATTTCACCCCATGCTTCCTGAAGCACCTCCCACAAATTGGATTGGCTTGATGGGCACTTCTTACCATACGGTCAAGCTGCTCCCACAACAGCACAATAGGGTTGAGATTCGGTGACTGTGCTGGCCACTCCATTATAGACAGAATACCAGTTGACTGCTTCTTCCCTGAAGAGTTGTTGCATAGTTTGGAGCTGTGATTTGGGTCATTGTCCTGTTGTAGGAGGAAATTGGCTGCAATTAAGCGCCGTCCACAGGGTATGGCATGGTGTTGCATAATGGAGTGATAGCCTCCCTTCTTCAAGATCCCTTCTACCATGTACAAATCTTCCACTTCACCACCACCAAAGCACCCCCAGACCATTACATTGCCTCCACCATGCATGACAGATGGCATCAAGCACTCCTCCAGCATCTTTTAATTTGTTCTGCGTCTCACAAATGTTCTTCTTTGTGATCCGAACACGCTGAACTTAAATTTGTCTTTCCATAACACTTTCCCCCCCCCCATCTTCCTCTGTCCAGTGTCTGTGTTATTTTGCCCATCTTAATCTTTTCTTTTTATTGGCCTGTCTGAGATACGGCTTTTTCTTTGCAACTCTACCTAGAAGGCCAGCATCCTGGAGTCACCTCTTCACTGCTGACGTTAAGACGGGTTTTGTGGGTACTATTTAATGAAGCTGCCTGTTGAGGACTTGTGAGGAGTCTGTTTCTCAAACTACACACTCTAATGTCCTTGTCCTCTTGCTCAGTTATGCACCGGGGCCCCCCACTCCTCTTTCTATTCTGGTTTGAGACAGTTAGCGCTGTTCTGTGAAGGGAGTAGTACACAGCATTGTACGAGATCTTCAGTTTCTTTACAATTTCTCGCATGGGATAGCCTTCATTTCTCAGAACAATAGACTGACGAGTTTCAGAAGAAAGGTCTTTGTTTCTGGCCATTTTGAGCCTGTTATCGAACCCACAAATGCTGATGCTCCAGATACTCAACTAGTCAAAAGAAGGCCAATTGTATTGCTTCTTTAATCAGAACAACAGTTTTCAGCTGTGCTAACATAATTGGAAAAGGGTTTCTAATGATCAATTATCCTTTTAAAATGATAAACTTGGATTAGCTAACACAATGTGCCATTGGAACACAGGAGTGATGGTTACTGATAATGGGCCTCTGTACGACTGTATATATCCTACAAAAAAAATAATTTCAGCTTCAATAGTAATTTACAACATTCACAATGTCTACACTGTATTTCTGATCAATTTGATGTTATTTCAAATGGACAAAACAAGGAAATTGACCCCAAACTTTTGAATGGTAGTGTAGGTACATGACGTAATTACGCCATGTAAAATTGAGCTGCACGTGCAACACAGCATTCCTAACCTATCCCACAATGTCTGCCGTGTGGATCGAGCAGTCAACAAGTCGAGCAGTCATTTCAAAGAGTAATATTTCAGCAAGAACACTCAAAAGGCGAAATAAACTAACGCCAAGACAATGGAATTCATTGCCCTTGACAATCAACCGTTCTCCGTCGTGGGTGATGTTGGCTTTCACCGACTGGTCGAGCACCGGTACACACTAAACAAGGTTGGAATGTGAAGCAATGAAATGGGGTACGAGTCTACTCAGTGACACCCACAGAACACAACTGTGAAGAGTTTACACGAATATTAGTGTTGTTGCGGGACTGTGATAAATCACCTCCCCAGTCATCCTATTGTGTGTATTGACATTCATATTGCACTGTACAGCTTTACCTAAGGATTGGGGATCAATGAAATGTGGTAACGGTCTAATCAATAGACAATATATTTTTTCCCAACGTCCTCCTCAGAGTTATCAGACTCCAAAACATCCACGCAGTATTGTTTTTCCTTGGGAATAGTGTTCAATACATATAGGTTGACAAATGTGGCTCAATTTACAGTTGTTTCCGAATGTTCTCTGGGTGTCACTGAGTAGACTTACGCCCCATGTCATTGATCCACAAACCGTAGGTAAGACTGTACAGTGAAAAAAGTATGCCCCCAATGCAATTCTAAAGTATAATACATCCAGTGTGATTTCAACAGATTGTCAAATATATAAAATCAACAAAATACTATAATTTGTTTAAAACATTCCAACCTTGTTTAGCATGATCTATTAAATTATGGCATAATTCTACTATTCTATTCTATTCTACTATTCTATGTACTTTAATTTTGAAGGCTAAACGCAAAGTCCACTGTTCGGCTAATCCTTAATGTAGGCTAGCATCACAAATGGCTCCGAGCACAATTAATCAAATAAGAACGGTCTTATAAATTAGGGTTATTTTAGATTACACATTAGCTAGCTAACTATATAGCTTGTGAAACAGATGTCATTTTGCTGTTTTTGGGGAAGAACAATGTTTGCATCCATGAGCTAGCTAGCTTTTTTTATGACCAGCACTGTAGGTGCGTGAGACAACCTTACCAGCGTCATAGCATACGTATCGATGAATCATTGTGACATATTAAATACGAGCGATGGTGTAATCAATGTGTAATAACTACGTTAGAAAAAACGTATGAACAGGATCAACATTTATAATGAGTATTTCTGTGAATAGATGTGGCTCTCTGCAAAATCACAGCATGTTTTTGAACTACTGAACATAACACACCAATGTAAAATTTGATTTTTGGATACAAATATGCACTTTATTGAACAAAACATACACGTATTATGTAACATGAAGTCCTATGAGTGTCATCTGATGAAGATCAAAGGTTAGTGATTAATTGTATCTATATTTCTGCTTTTTGTGACTCCTCTCTTTGGCTGGAAAAATGGCTGGATTTTTCTGTGACTTGGTGGTGACCCAATAATCGTTTGTGGAGCTTTTGCTCTTTAAAAATGGTGCCTAATATTTGTATGTTTGAGAAATGTGATTTTTTGAGATTTCTGTTGATTTGTATTTGGCGCCCTGCAATTTCATTGGCTGTTGGTGAGGGGGTTCCGCTAGCTGAATGGGGTTAAAAACCTTTGACAGCGATTACAACCTTGAGTCTTCTTGGGTATGACGCTACAAGCTTTGCACACCTGTATTTTGGGGAGTTTCTCCCATTCTTCTTTGCAGATCCTCAAACTCCGTCAGGTTGGATGGGGACTGTCACTGCACAGCTATTTTGAGGTCTCACAAGAGATGTTTGATCGGGTTCAATTACAGGCTATAGCTGGGCCACTCAAAGACATTCAGAGACTTGTCCCGAAGCCACTCCGGTGTTGTCTTGGCTGTGTGCTTAGGGTCGTTGTCCTGTTGGAAGGTGAACCTTCGCCCCAGTCTGAGGTCCTGAGTAGATGTTTATCGAGTATCTCTCTGTACTTTGCACCGTTAATCTTTCCCTCAATCCTGACTGGTCTCCCAGTCCCTGCCACTGAAAAACATCCCAACAGCATGATGCTGCCACCACCATGGTCATGTCGTGGCCTCTTCCTCATTTACATTACATTTAAGTCCATTTAGCAGACGCTCTTATCCAGAGCGACTTACAAATTGGTGCATTCACCTTATGACATCCAGTGGAACAGTCACTTTACAATAGTGCATCTAAATCTTAAAGGGGGGGTGAGAAGGATTACTTTATCCTATCCTAGGTATTCCTTAAAGAGGTGGGGTTTCAGGTATCTTCGGAAGGTGGTGATTGACTCCAGTTGTCCAGTTGTGCATGTAACATTTCACATAAACCCATTTTCTTGTCTGCATCGAAGTAGCGGTCCTTGTACATAGCATCGAGCATGGTGGCGACACAAAGAGAGAATGCCACCGAATCGCTTGTTCACAGTCTGTGTGGGCAGTTTTGTTGCCGGGGCAAACTGTTGTCAAGGGCAACTGTTTCATTTGCCAATGTGGGTCAGTAAAAACATCCACCTCGTTGGGAAAAGGGGCCAGCTTCACTCCATAGAAACTAGTCAGCACTAACATAACTAGTGAGAGGAACCAATTAAGTCCCTGACTACCAACAGAGATGTATTGGCTGTCTAGATGTGTAAGGAGTTGACTGCACCTAGGAGGAGGGTATAAATATATGTGCTTGTGTAAAACTGTCTTTGCAGCTGTATGACCCAGTGGGTGAATAAACTTGGTTTGAGCTTTTTCTAGTTGTCCCTGAGTTTTTACTCATTTTGTTCAGAACAGCTCTAATATGCATGCATATGGGTGTTTTGAATGAACCTTCACCTTAGAAAGTGCTGTCCATTTCTTGTGTTAGGCTTTGAAACAACATCCATAACGACCATGTTTTCCACTCAGTTGCAACCTGCTCTTTAACGTATTTCTTTAAATTGATCAATCACAGTGAGGTTGGTTTTTAAAAACACATACTGTTTTGATGATAAGTGTTTGATGTGATGTTTAATTGCATTTGCATTGATGTCAGACTGGTTAGAAAGACAATAGAGGCCTGAGTACCAGGCGAGTTGGGTGCTACTAATGTTTGTCCAGAGTGCATAAGAGGAGACTACCATGACTCAGCGGTCATGTAGAATTTTACTGCAGTCATGACTGCCGGTAATATGGTGAACGCAACAGACCTCGTGATGACTATCAACTTTTCTGATCAATTTGATGTCCTTTTAAATGGACAACGTTTTTTGCTTTTCTTTAAAAAACAAGGACATTTCTAAGTGGCCCCAAACATTTGAACGGTAGTGTATATGGATGATTTATAAAATCAGGCACATTTAACAGTTAGGCTATTGATTATAGACCTAATTAAATTGTGGTTTCCTCTCTTCTCACTTTTCTTAGAAAATTAAGCAAAGGGCTGTTTTCTCATTGCCTAACTCTGCTGCTGCCACCTCCACCACATTGTTCTCAACACCAACATGCTGGTTAACTTTGCTATTATGCACATAGCAACATGGTCTAGAAAAAGGCACCAATACAACAGTGCATTGATGTGTTTCAGAACTGCGACCACTATCCAACTGGAGAAAGCGCATTTGTTATAAAATAATATTTGTATTTGTGTTGCTCTTACATAATATAACCATATACAATTTCAGTAGCACATGTCTTAAACTGATGGACTTTGCCATCCCCAAGGTCTCCACAATGGATCGGTCCACTTAGACAGGCACAGACCAGACAGATGTCTTGTACAGGTGTCTTTTTTGCTACTGCTCGACTAAAGAAATCTATATATATATATTTATTTTTTTAACCTTTATTTAACTAGGCAAGTCAGTTAAGAACAAATTCTTATTTTCAATGACGGCCTAGGAACAGTGGGTTAACTGCCTGTTCAGGGGCAGAATGACAGATTTGTACCTTGTCAAGCTCGGTGATTTGAACGTGCAACCTTTCGGCTGCTAGTCCAACACTCTAACGACTAGGCTACACTGCCGACCAACAACCTATCGACCAAACAATTGACCAGTCCACTAAATGGGGTCAGCCCTAGTCATTAGGTAGCCTAGCTAGCAATCCAAATCATAGTAGAGATCCCTATGGATTATTATAATTTTAGGGTAATTTTTATTTAGCATCCCCATTAGATAACGCTGTAACGCTAGCTAATCTTCCTGGGGGTCCAACACCAAATAACAAGACATTACAAACATTCAACAAGTAGACAGTACAGACAATTAAAATACCTGACAGGAAACACATTTAACATTCAGTTGATGCTTTGTCCTTTTCCTGTCCCGTCATATGGTCTATCAGATTGATGGCAATTTGTTGAAAACACTGATAAGAGAAATTTAAATAAAGACTTAAATAACGTATTTTGGTCACTAGCAAGACTGGGTGTAATGCATTGTAATTTACTTAACCACAATAACCTAAAGTTGTGGTGTTATTTAAGGAGTCAATGTGTTGACTCTCATTATCATACTTAATAGCATAAGAGTTGCCAACATTCGACCACTGGCACCTCGTGCTGTGACTCTCTAAAAGCAAGCTACGACCAGAAGTGACTTTTCATAGCAGATTAGAAGAGCATTTTCGCTAACCTTAGGAGAATTAGAAAATGCTCTTCTAATCTGCTATGAAAATGTCACTTCCGGTCATAACTGTGTCGAAGTGGTGTGTTTTTAGGTAATCTCCCTAATGGTAATTACTTGCCACTCAAAAATGTTAATTTTAAACTTTTGGTACTTCACGGGCTGAGTGATCTCTCTTACTATGTGAAACATGGTATCATGCAATGTCACAGGAGAAAACTGGTTAGATACAAATTGGGCATCAAGCTATTCAAAATAAACGTCCCACACAAGTTATATTTTTTTTTACACATTGCGCACGTACGGGACTTTTATTTTGACATGAGGTAATCAGATAGGAAGGGACTCTACAACATATCCACGTTTGGAATGTCTGTTTAATAATACGATCAAAGATATTTTCTCAGATTTCTCCGTCATAATGACCAAATTCCCAGCCCACCCGCACAGTAAATTGAAATGGAATTGTTTTACATTTCTGCCTTCCCGTGGACTGTTTGGTGCAACCCAATATAATTGAAAGCAACGCTAGTGTATGTAAATACACCTGCGTTGCTAAGAGCAGCTAGTTCCAACCCATCCCATTTTCCTCCCGTTCCCTCCCTGTTTGTATACCTAAAACCACGCATCTTGTCTGTCAATCGCATTGTTAAGAGTTCTACTTGCTCGTCTTTCCACCCCGCTTGTTCCATTCCCTGCTGTTTATAGTAACATCGCGATGCTGCCAATAAGCAGGATACATTTCGACGTCAATGTACCAAATTAACGCCCAATCGATTACAAAAAAGCAACGATAATGTAATATATTAGCTAGTGTGTAAACATTATATGGACTAAATCAGTGGCTTACCTTGCTTTCGCGGATCTTTCGTAACTCCATCCTGCGCCCAAATCACCGAACCCTGTTCCCGGGTAATTTCTATCCATTTTGAATTTACGAGGTGTGTGACAAGGACGAAAGCAATTATGACAGAAGTGGGGTATCCGTCTTCCCGTGATCGACTTTAGACTATTTCCCCCCTTGTCATAAACAAGTCCTTGGCCATGGAAAACAGCATATTGAAAGAGAAATGAAGGGGAGAGGAAATCTGGATGAAAAAAGGGGGGTCTGGGGGTGTACTCTAACCACCTCAAATCAGTCTGTCCTTTCCTACACTTTCTCCAAATATCATTTCCACAATTGCCAATTTGCAACGAAGTTATGCATGATCATGATAACACTTTTGTATTTGTCAATCATCGATAAGTTGCAGAGAAACATTTGATCAAACGCGTCCTTTCCTGCCGTGTCTCAACCCCTTTATTTTATCTACTGAACATATTCCGAGATTTATAAAATTACCATCGATATCACACGATTGTTGCAAAATGTATCAAACGATAAGAGATCATATTATCGTGAATTATTTTAGCATGCAAAATACCTTCCCACCCTAAAATTGTTGTGGGCTACATTAGCAGATGCTAGCTAGCCCTGTCGACGCATCTAAATAAAACGGAATTACTATTTATAAAGCCTGCTATGCTGCCTTCTCTTTTTACATTAGAAAATAGTGATAACGACGATATCGCGAGGTCTGGAAACCATAATCGAAATTCCGAAAATCAATGAAGACGGTAGAAGTAGGCCTCTTTTTTAAAATATTTTTTTGTTATTTTCCTATGAAGACGCCATGTTTGAAGGCGGCTGGCTCGCTCTCTTTTCTCCCTCCCCTCACTCACATCTCTCAAGCACACGCGCAATCTGTTTTTTTCTGTCCTCCATTCACCGGTTCTGTTTCGGCCTAGCAAACCATATTGTTTCTGTTTTGTTCGTTACAAATGAACATATCATAATAAACAAAAAACAAACCTCATAGATTTAAAGTTGATACTTGCCATTCAAATTCTACAAGTTAATATGTGTATAGTCTAAAAATCCAGATACCTATTCACCCAGACTGTTGGGCAGATATTGTTCAAAACCTTTGTTTTGTAGGTGAACAATAATGTTATTACTCAAACTTAAAATGTATTAAGTCATTTTTTTACCAGGCCTCATCGGTGTTGTACTTACAGTTTTTATTTTATTTATTTTACCTTTATTTAACTAGGCAAGTCAGTTAAGAACAAATTCTTATTTTCAATGACAGCCTAAGAACAGTGGGTCAACTGCCTTGTTCAGGGGCAGAATGACAGATTTTTACCTTGTCAGCTAAATGTTATGTCCAATTCCTCCACTAACCCTGTGAAAATAGATACTTATTTAATTAATTGAATAGCCTACATGTCAGATAGCCCTGGAAATCAAATGTATATATATATATTTACCATTTTAATATTGTACAACAGCTTCCCTGCATTTTGACATGAGACCAGCAGATGGTACTCTAAATTTGTTGGAACCCTATGGTTGGAACAATGGGAGACATAGGGTGCATTCATAAATTCACTCTGGCTATCTACTCCGATTTCAGAGCACTCTCGCCAGACCACAGTATAACTGCTGAATTTACGAATGCTCAACACCAGTTGAATATGGCCGGTGTCAGTAAACGTTGGCAAAATGCGTAATTATATTGTTGCCAATAGCAGAGTACAGTCACCAACGCTCTAGATTATTATTATTATTATTATTATTATTATAACACGAAAACAGCCTAATCAGCTCTACTTGGCAGGGTGAGTAAAATGTTCAGAGTGAGGACTCTTATTTGTATCTGAAAGTAGCTAGCCAATTAGCTTGGGTGCTTGACTGTCGTTGTGAGGTCAGAACGCTCGAATCAACTCTACTTTCTGCAAGAGCGTCGCGTGTGCGGGCTGAACTCGACACGCTCTGAATTTACGAAACGATAATCTGACAACACTGAATTTACGAACTCCAAGAGCGCACTCTGGCACTCCAGATTTAATTTACAAACACACTCATAAATGCCATGGGATATAGGACAATTGATTCCATGACACGAAAGACCGTGTCCTAACAAATTTAGTAGTTGTCCACAAAGCGGCTCCGCCTAATCCTTCTTTGGATTAGTGGATATCTAATTATTGTCTTTTTTTATATTGATAAGGGTTGTTGACATCAACTGTCGGTATTCAATGGAGAGTGACGCTATGCTACTTGCTTCATTACATGAATATGCATAGCCATCTCGAGACAATGTTGATAGTGTTTTTTTCTCAAAGTTGCCGAGATGTCACGTGGCCTACTTATATCAGCATACTCGTAACAACTGTAGCATTACGACACTTCTATTCGATCAAATAAACCTCACTCAGAAAATTAGCCATATGTTTTTTTGACCAAATTCAACACTCATTGACCTCCATACAAAAACTCCTTGCTTGGTGGGCAAAACAAAGAAAAACCGCCACCTGCTGGAGGGAGACATATTTTCCATCGAGTTGGGCCCCTCTTCCACTCTAATAATACCAAATAGTAAATACATGTTATAGGTAGGAAAAAAATAGCTACATTTCATTTTTGAATGTCTGTCCCACCCAACATGTTAAAATATATAAGTTCCAAGAATACAGACAGTGCTTTGGCTTTACCCTTTCCATTTCTGAAAGTAGTGCCCTTATGAAAAATACCTCAAAGCGGAAGCATTTTGGGTACACGAGCAAGAGGGAGTGGATGCACATTGTGGTTATGGAGCACAACAAGATTGTGTGACATAAGCTAGCAAGGGATAATGAAATCAAGACTACAACAGTGATGACACAATCAACTCATTCTTCTCTCTGTGAATTCTCAAAACTAAATACAAAAGACATGTCTACAAAAATACCCTGCAAAGGGCTACTATTGACAAGAATTATATGTCAAAGTCAATGGATTGGGAGCTTCACAGACAGTACTTTGAGATGAAGAAGAGGGTTTTGGTAGTGCAGGGTTGTGCTTAGACAGTACATGTATTGTGTATCAGAGCGATTGAGAAGTGCCATTTCTTAAATCTCCCATTCACAGCAATTCATACTGTGTAAGAACTGCTCCCCTAAGACTTTTCACAACTTCTTGAGCCCCCCAGCCCATTCACTTTGTTGACTGATCTTTTCTCAAAAGCAGCTCCCAAAGTTCCAAATTGTCCCGAAACAATACGCTAGCCTGTCCCATTCGGTTAACACCTTTACCAACAAAGGCATGCGGCCCTACATCCCTTCCACAAAAAGTATAAAACGCTAACACCACAACCATGTCTTTCCAGGAGACATGCAGTACCAGCAAATCTTCTGCAAGAGAACCAAACAGTTGGTGGTTATGAAGCCCTACACCACTTTCGGCAGTCTTATCCAGCTGGCTGTTCATCACAGAAAGGACAAGACCATTCACCATAAGCACAAAGAATCTCAGCTTCCCCAGCCCACCATGCCAACACCATTGCCAGTGTACCAAAGCCAGATAAAGGACTATGGCTGTGTTTACACAGACAGCCCAATTCTGATATTTCACTAATTGGTCTTTTGACCAATCAGATCAGTTCTGAATAAGATCTGATGTGAAAAAATCTTGTGATTAAGACCAATTAGTGGAAAAAATATCAGAATGGGGCTGCCTGTGTAAACACAGCCAGTGTAGCTCAGCATAAGACCATGTAGAACAAGGGTTTTGTAAATAAACTGAACCAGGTTATCAACCAGCTAATTATTAGAATCAGATGTGCTAGATTAGGGCTGGAGTGAAAACATACAGGACTGTAGCTCTCCAGGAACAGGGTTGGAGAGCCCTGATGTAGAACCTACATGAAATAGATTTTTTTTAAATAATTTTATATATATATACACACACACACTACCATTCAAAAGTTTGGGGTCACTTAAAAATGTCCTTGTTGTTGAAAGAAAAACACTTTTCCTTTTACCATTAATAACATCCAATTGATTAGAAAGACATTGTTAGTGTTGTAAATTACTATTAGCTGGAAAGGGCTTATTTTCTATGAATGATATACATAGGCGTACAGAGGCCCATTATCAGCAACTATCATTCCTGTGTTCCAATGGCACATTGTGTTAGCTAATCCAAGTTTATCATTTTAGTTAGCACTGCTGGAAATTTGTGCTTACCCTGGCCATTTTGAACCTGTAATTGAACCCACATTCTTATGCTCCAGATACTCAACTAGTCTAAAGAAGGCCAGTTTTATTGCTTCTTTAATCAGAACAGTTTTCAGCTGTGCTAACATAATTACAAAAGGGTTTTCTAATGATCAATTAGGCTTTTAAAATGATAAACTTGGATTAGCTAACACAATATGCCATTGGAACACAGGAGTGATGGTTGCTGATAATGGGCATTTGTACCTTTGTACACCTGTGTAGATAATCCTTTTTTTTTATCTGTCTGGGGCAGGTCGTCATTGTAAAATAAGAATTAGTTCTTAACTGACTTGCCTAGTTAAATAAAGGTTAACTAAAAAAAAGATCTGGGGAAGGTTACCAAACAAATTCTGCAGCATTGAAGGTCCCAACAACACACTGGTCATCATTCTTCAATGGAAGAAGTTTGGAACCCCCAAGATTCTTCCGAGAGCTGGCCGCCTAGCCAAACTGAGCAATCGGGGGAGAAAGGCCTTGGTCAGGGAGGTGACCAAGAACCCGATTGTCACTCTGACTGAGTTCCAGAGTTCCTCTGTAGAGATGGGAGAACCTTCCAGAAGGACAACCATCCCTGCAGCACTCCACCGGCCTTTATTGTAGAGTGGCCTGATCAAATCCCCTGCTAAGTGAAAGGCACATGACAGCCCGCTTGGAGTTTGCCAAAAGGCACCTAAAGTCTCTCAGACCATGAGAAAAAAAGATCCTCTGGTCTGATGAAACCAAGAATGAAGTCTTTGGCCTGAATGCCAAGTGTCACACCTGGAAGAAACCTGGCACCATTCCTACGATGAAGCATGGCGGTGGCAGCATCTTGCTGTGGGGATGTTTTTCAGCGGCAGGAACTGGGAGACTAGTCAGGATCAAAGGAAAGATGAACAAGGCAAAGTACAAAGAGATTCTTTATGAAAACTTGGTCCAAAGTGCTTAGGACTTCAGACTGGGGCAAAGGTTCACCTTCCAACAGGACAACGAACCTAAGCACACAGCCATGACAATGCAGGAGTGGCTTCGGGACAATGAATGTTCTTGAGTGGCCCAGCCAGAGCCCAGACTTCAACCTGATCTAAAATCTCTGGAGACTTGAAAATAACTGTGTAGCGACGCTCCCCATCCAACCTGTCAGAGCTTGAAAGGATCTGCAGAGAAGAATGGGAGAAACTCCCCAAATACAGGTGTGCCAAGCTTGTAGCGTCATATTGAAGGCTGTAATCACTGCCAGAGGTGCTTCAACAAAGTACTGAGTAAAGAGTCTGAATTCTTATGCATTTGTAATATTTTCAGTTTTTATTTTGAATACATTTGCTAAAATTTCCTAAAACCTGTTTTTTTTTCTTTGTCTTTATTGGGTAGTGTATAGATTGGAGGGGGGATTTACTCCATTTTAGAATAAGGCTGTAACGCAAACGTCAAGGGGTATGAATACTTT
Organism: Oncorhynchus gorbuscha; assembly: GCF_021184085.1. Classification (NCBI taxonomy): domain Eukaryota; kingdom Metazoa; phylum Chordata; class Actinopteri; order Salmoniformes; family Salmonidae; genus Oncorhynchus; species Oncorhynchus gorbuscha. The sequence continues at coordinate 32,801,101 of NC_060183.1, read as the reverse complement.
CTGAATGCACTGTATATCAATCTTAAATGTCTCTGCCTTGAGGGATTCACAGAATATATTTATATGCTGTACAGGGCTCTGTAGAATCAAACAGATGCTAGACATTCAGATATCCAAATAATGTTAATTTGTTAATCTAAAATACAGGGGTGTTTACACTATTTAATGCTAGTTCAAGACAACTGGGTGTTCAACAAAACTGTTATGGTAAAAGTAACATACAGAAAAATATAGCATGAACAGTGTAGTAAAGTTCAGTGTGTCTGAGGTGTACACCCAAGTGTAGAGTACTGTAGCTACAGATTGTTACACCAGATGTGATTTACCCAAAGATTTTAGCTGACATCTTGTCTATTTCAAGTCTTCTCTCATTGATCAAGACAGGTGGGTTTCCACCCCAAAGTTTTTTTATTTTTTTTTTTATTTAACCAGGTAGGCTAGTTGAGAACAGGTTCTCATTTGCAACTGCGACCTGGCCAAGATAAAGCATAGCAGTGTGAACAGACAACACAGAGTTACACATGGAGTAAAGTGCTGCATGTCATGATGATAGAGAACTGTCTCCATCCGTGAGAGAAGACTTGAAATAGACAACATGGCGGCACACATATTGTTGAATTACTTCATGATGCAAAAACTGTTTTTATTTTAATAACTGAGCATTTTCTAAATTTAGAAACTGACCCTTGCAACTGGACAGACATTTTGAGACTCGCTAAGGTTGGTCCAATTCTCTGCGCTACACCAAACATGATCTATTTTGTAACCCCCAATAATGGATACCAAAAATCTTTGGTTAAATCACATTATCGGGGGTAACAACTTGTACTGTAGTTAAGAGAACTGGTGGTCATGATTAAAATGCCACTCACAAAGAAACATATACTATGGTCAGTGTACTAATGTTCAGGGAATACTTGTAAAGTTGTGGGAGGAGTGTTGTCATGATCAAACTGCCATTCAGCTCAGGAGTCACCTAATAAATTAGTCTATTGTACAGTTTGAACGATAGTTGAACTGTTCCATCATAACATCAACATTAGGGTAGACTAGTTTACATGCATACATAGGCACAGATATTACATTTACAAGCTAACTTGCCAGCAAAATCAAGTCATACATCACTCATGTGTAACGTTTCCTGGTAAACCTAGCTTAGGTGGCTGGTTATAGCTTGCTGTTTAGTAGCCATATCTATGACGAAAAAGAGAATGGGTTTTACAATCGAGAAACAGAAGATCTCAAATTCTAAAAACGATTTTATTTTTAGTCATAGATATGGCTACCGGGCGGTAGTTGTTCAGCCAACTTAGTTCGCTAGATAAGTTAGCAAACATAACAATTGTTCGATTTCCCTCCACATTGTAACACATTAGTATGTTAGAAATATATGTTTCAGTAGATATACTAAAGTCAGCAAGCTAGGTGGCTTGCAGGAACAATAGATTACTTAGCCAAGCACCGTATTAGTTATCTGCCCTCTTGGTAGGCTGGACACATCACATTTTTAACAACGCTTTTTGCTGATTAAAAACTAGTTCATTGCATCCGCCGTGTAGCCCAGTTTCATAACGTTCCCATGTACCCCTGCTGCTTGCCGTAGTTTTGAAGTAATAGCGGAAAATGTCCTTATTTTCAACCCAGTCTCTCATTATTAAGTATGTACAAATAAGTACAATGTTTTTATGTACTAATAGCACAAACGTATGGCGAATCATACTCAATAACGCCAGATACGATACATCTGATGCCGCGCCCTGAGTTTGTGCTATTAGTACAAATAAACACAACTGTTTATTTAGTTGAAGCTAGCGAGCTATTTTACAGTGAGAATGAGGTACGTTATTGGACAAGAAATGACACATAATCTAGTATTTTATGTATTTCGTCCACCATAATTCTAATGCATTGTATTTGAATCAGTTACGTATATTGGCTAATCTTGTAGACAGGAAGTGATTTTTCGCTCTGGCCAACAGTATTATCACATATAGAACAATGAGACAGATATTTCACTGTATGTATAAATATGAAGCAGCCTCTTGGTGTTTCCTCTCACTACCAAATATGGTAATAAGAGGAAGCCCACTGGCGGGCAGTGGGAGAAGATGGAACGAGATGGATGATTCTGTAAATGGTCTCAGCGATGAAACATTTGATCTCAATACAGTTGTTTTATGTTTCCAAAACTACAATATGTTATGAACAGAGTGGACTAAGTTTTGTAGACTTTAGCCTTTGTCAAAGTTGTTTTAAATTGCGTTGTTTAGGAATGCAAAGTCGAATTGAGTTATTTCACAGAGAAGGCGTTCCCTTACAGAAATATGAATATGTATGAAACGAACCAATAAGATCTCGCTAGCTCATGCTTGGCTTTGCACTCCCAGCTTGCTTGTCCTGCACAATATGACTCATCTGTTCCCATTGGAAACGACAGGCTGTGGTCTAATAGGCTGCCCATGCCGCTCGCATGCACAAGCATTGCAAAATATTTAGAAATCTATGTTATTCAATTATTGCACCCACACTGCTCGTGTGCACCAACAAGCGTCTGTGTAGCCAAGGGCTAAAATAGAAGTCATTCCTATTTCTGACGCAGATCGCACTGCAAGTCCTGCCTCTCCCATCTCCTCATTGGTTTATAGAAGCAGGTACCCATGTGCCATCTCCTCATTGGTTATACCCACGTAGGTGATTGACAGACAAACTGTTGCCGGTTGTCGTGGTAATACTATGAAAGTTTAGATGCCAATTACCATATAAGTTAAATGATGAAAAAGCCTGGAAGTAGGAGAGATGACTAAAAATTACTTGGTCGACCGTTGTTATGTGTGGATTAATTGTTGGAGTAGAGGACCGTTGGGCCAGCCAACTAGAGCATTGAAGCTCATTTGGAGGTTAGGTAGCACAGTGTCCAAGGAAGGGCCAGAAGTATACAGAATGGTGTTGTCTGCGTAGAGGTGGATCAGGGAATTGCCCGCAGCAAGAGCAACATCATTGATATATACAGAAATGCAACATTCATAAATTAGGTGCATTACCACCACTGACCTCGTTCCTCTTTCAGTCACCCATGTGCGTATAACCAATGAGGAGATGACACGTTGGTACCTACTTCTATAAACCAATGAGGAGATGGAAGCAGGACTTGCAGCGCGATCTGCGTCACAAATAGAACTGACTTCTATTTTAGCCCTTGGCAACGCAGATGCTTGTTGGCACGCACGAGCAGTGTGGATGCAATAATTGAATAATATAGATTTCTAAATGTATTTTGCAGCAGTGTAGTCAGCCTGTAACTTGGTTTAGTTATATTAAACATGGAAATACTTTTTAGTGAATTATTGAAGTATTTATTTAATGATTTAAAAGTGTCTGGCAGTGAGTGACGGACTGTCAATGAAAAAGTGAAAGCGTATCAAGCCCATTTAGCGAGATGTGGTGGTTGGAAGAGCGCACTTGTTTGAAATGGAAAAGCATCGCGGTAACCTTTGATAAAGAAGAACAGCAAGAGGAAGCAGCTGCTTTATAAGTTCGATGCACTTTTGAGAGCTATATCCCGAGGGGTTCATGCTTATTGTACGGATATTGTGACAGGACAGCAGGTTAAATGGCGTCCCTTGAGAAGAGGTAAGAACAAGATGTATGTCAGGAGAAGTGCAGTATTTTCATAAGGAGAAGCATACTTGGAATACGGAGGAGGAATGTAGGGAAAAGGAGCGGCAGAGGAGGTATAAGAGATAGAGGGAGGAAGAAGGTGAGCTTGAGTCGGTTAAAAATTGTGGGGGAGTCGGGTTGTTAAAGAAGAATGGTAGAAAGTGTAAACGGAGTAAGCTGAAGACAGCAGGAGAAATGGAAGTGAATGAGGCCGAAGTATCGGAGGTGTAGTGAAGTTCTTGGAGCCAGAGGCTTGCACCAAGGGTCAGGATGAAGATGAGTCTGTGACAGTAGGAGTGAAGTTTTTGGAAGACCCTTGCCCTTTGGCTGATCCATTTGTGGTTTCAGGGTGGGTGAAAACAGAGGGGTGCTGTGGAATTGGTGAGGGTAACCAGAAGTGGTCTTTTGATAATTGTTTGTGTTTCTGCTGGTAAGAGGGAGAAGGCGCACCGCGTTAAAGGAAAGGGAGCAAGAAATGTGAATTTCAGTTGAAGTCGGAAGTTGCTAAATGACTTAAATGTAAATGTAAGTTTACATACACTAATATAATAATATATAATATATGCCATTTAGCAGACGCTTTTATCCAAAGCGACTTACAGTCATGTGTGCATACATTCTACGTATGGGTGGTCCCGGGGATCGAACCCACTACCCTGGCGTTACAAGCGCCATGCTCTACCAACTGAGCTACAGAAGGACCACTAAGGTTTGGAGTCATCAAAACTCGTTTTTCAACCACTCCAAATGTTCTTGTTAACAAACTATAGTTTTGGCAAGTCGGTTAGGACATTTACTTTGTGCATGGCACAAGTAATTTTTCCAACAAATGTTTAAAGACAGATTATTTCACTTTATCACAATTCCAGTGGGTCAAACGTTTACAAACACTAAATTGACTGTGCCTATAAACAGCTAGGAAAATTCCAGAAAATGATGTCATGACATTAGAAGTTTCTGATAGGCTAATTGACACAGTATGAGTTAATTGGAGGTGTACCTGTGGATGTATTTCAAGGATTACCTTCAAACTCAGTGCCTCTTTGCTTGACCAAATGGAAAATCTAAATAAATCAGCCAAGACCTCAGAAAAAAAATTGTAGACCTACACAAATCTGGTTCAACCTTGGGATCAATTTCCAAATGCCTGAAGGTACCACGTTCATCTGTACAAACAATAGTACGCAAGTATAAACACCATGGGACCACACAGCCGCCATACCGCTCGGGAAAGAGACTCGTTCTGTTTCTTAGAGATTAACGTACTTAGGTGCGAAAAGTGCAAATCAATCCCAGAACAACAGAAAAGGACCTTGTGAAGATGCTGGAGGAAACAGGTACAAAAGTATCTATATCCACAGTAAAACGAGTCCTATATCGACATAACCTGAAAGGCCGCTCAGCAAGGAAGAAGCCACTGCTTCAAAACTGCCATAAAAAAGCCAGACTACGGTTTGCAACTGCACATGGGGACAAAGATTGTACTTTTTGGAGAAATCTCCTCTGGTCTGATGAAACAAAAATAGAACTGTTTGGTCATAATGACCATCGTTATGTTTGGAGGAAAAGGGGGGAGGCTTGCAAGCCGAAGAATACTATCCCAACAGTGAAGCACAGGGGTAGCAGCATCATGTTGTGGGGCAGGAAAATGAAGCAGGAAAATTATGTGGATAAATTGAAGCAACATCTCAAGACATCAGTCAGGAAGTTAAAGCTTGGTCGCAAATGGGTCTTCCAAACGAACAATGACCCCAAGCATACTTCCAAAGTTGTGGCAAAATGCCTTAAGGACAACAAAGTCAAGGTATAGGAGTGGCCATCACAAAGCTCTGACCTCGCCCTGTGTGCGAGCAAGGAGCCCTACAAACCTGACTCAGTTACACCAGCTCTGTCAGGAGGAATGGGCCAAAATTCACCCAACTTATTGTGGGAACCTTGTGGAAGGCTACCCGAAACATTTGACCCAAGTTAAACTATTTAAAGCAATGCTACCAAATACTAATTGAGTGTATGTAAACGTCTGACCTACTGGGAATGTGATGAAAGAAATAAAAGCTGAAATAAATCATTCTCTCTACTATTATTCTGTCATTTCACATTCTTAAAATAAAGCAGTGATCCTAACTGACCTAAGACAGGGAATGTTTACTAGGATTAAATGTCAGTAATTGTGAAAAACTGAGTTTAAATGTATTTGGCTAAGGTGTATGTATACTTCTGACTTATATGTTATTGTATGTTATTATTTGAGATATATATCATAATTTTATGACATCTGTCAGAGTGGATTCTCATCTATTCACCCAAAAAACACAGTTATAGTAAGTTATACTTAAGTTGCATTGATGAAGAAATATAACTCAATTTTTAGGTAATAGTTTCCAGTACCTGTACCCATCCTCCTACACAAGATACAGCTACAGTATCCTAGAATGTCAAACAAATACCATGCCAACCTTAAAGAATGTTCATACAGCTATTCTTTTCATGAGTTCTGTCAGGCATCTTCTCTGTGCCGCATGTGACTTGGCCACCCATAGCACCAAGGTTTTGTACAACAGGGAATCTCGGTTTGAATCAAATCAAATCAAATCAAATCAAATCAAATTTATTTATATAGCCCTTCGTACATCAGCTGATATCTCAAAGTGCTGTACAGAAACCCAGCCTAAAACCCCAAACAGCAAACAATGCAGGTGTAAAAGCACGGTGGCTAGGAAAAACTCCCTAGAAAGGCCAAAACCTAGGAAGAAACCTAGAGAGGAACCGGGCTATGTGGGGTGGCCAGTCCTCTTCTGGCTGTGCCGGGTAGAGATTATAACAGAAAATGACCAAGATGTTCAAATGTTCATAAATGACCAGCATGGTCAAATAATAATAAGGCAGAACAGTTGAAACTGGAGCAGCAGCACAGTCAGGTGGACTGGGGACAGCAAGGAGCCATCATGTCAGGTAGTCCTGGGGCACGGTCCTAGGGCTCAGGTCCTCCGAGAGAGAGAAAGAAAGAGAGAATTAGAGAGAGCATATGTGGGGTGGCCAGTCCTCTTCTGGCTGTGCCGGGTGGAGATTATAACAGAACGTGGCCAAGATGTTCAAATGTTCATAAATGACCAGCATGGTTGAATAATAGTAAGGCAGAACAGTTGAAACTGGAGCAGGAGCATGGCCAGGTGGACTGGGGACAGCAAGGAGTCCTCATGTCAGGTAGTCCTGGGACATGGTCCTAGGGCCCAGGCCAGTTGAAACTGGAGCAGCAGCATGGCCAGGTGGACTGGGGACAGCAAGGAGTCATCATGTCAGGTAGTCCTGGGGCATGGTTCTAGGGCTCAGGTCCTCCGAGAGAGAGAAAGAAGGAGAGAAGGAGAGAATTAGAGAACGCACACTTAGATTTACACAGGACACCGAATAGGACAGGAGAAGTACTCCAGATAAACAAACTGACCCTAGCCCCCCGACACATAAACTACTGCAGCATAAATACTGGAGGCTGAGACAGGAGGGGTCAGGAGACACTGTGGCCCCATCCGAGGACACCCCCGGACAGGGCCAAACAGGAAGGATATAACCCCACCCACTTTGCCAAAGCACAGCCCCCACACCACTAGAGGGAAATCTACAACCACCAACTTACCATCCTGAGACAAGGCCGAGTATAGCCCACAAAGATCTCCGACACGGTACAACCCAAAGGGGGGAAACCCAGACAGGCCGACCACAACAGTGAATCAACCCACCCAGGTGACGCACCCCCAGGGACGGCACGAGAGAGCCCCAGCAAGCCAGTGACTCAGCCCCGTAACAGGGTTAGAGGCAGAGAATCCCAGTGGAAAAAGGGGAACCGGCCAGGCAGAGACAGCAAGGGCGGTTCGTTGCTCCAGAGCCTTTCCGTTCACCTTCCCACTCCTGGGCCAGACTACACTCAATCATATGACCCACTGAAGAGATGAGTCTTCAGTAAAGACTTAAAGGTTGAGACCGAGTTTGCGTCTCTGACATGGGTAGGCAGACCGTTCCATAAAAATGGAGCTCTATAGGAGAAAGCCCTGCCTCCAGCTGTTTGCTTAGAAATTCTAGGGACAATTAGGAGGCCTGCGTCTTGTGACCGTAGCGTACGTATAGGTATGTACGGCAGGACCAAATCAGAGAGGTAGGTAGGAGCAAGCCCATGTAATGCTTTGTAGGTTAGCAGTAAAACCTTGAAATCAGCCCTTGCTTTGACAGGAAGCCAGTGTAGAGAGGCTAGCACTGGAGTAATATGATCAAATTTTTTGGTTCTAGTCAGGATTCTAGCAGCCGTATTTAGCACTAACTGAAGTTTATTTAGTGCTTTATCCGGGTAGCCGGAAAATAGAGCATTGCAGTAGTCTAACCTAGAAGTGACAAAAGCATGGATTAATTTTTCTGCATCATTTTTGGACAGAAAGTTTCTGATTTTTGCAATGTTACGTAGATGGAAAAAAGCTGTCCTCGAAATGGTCTTGATATGTTCTTCAAAAGAGAGATCAGGGTCCAGAGTAACGCCGAGGTCCTTCACAGTTTTATTTGAGACGACTGTACAACCATTAAGATTAATTGTCAGATTCAACAGAAGATCTCTTTGTTTCTTGGGACCTAGAACAAGCATCTCTGTTTTGTCCGAGTTTAATAGTAGAAAGTTTGCAGCCATCCACTTCCTTATGTCTGAAACACATGCTTCTAGCGAGGGCAATTTTGGTGCTTCACCGTGTTTCATTGAAATGTACAGCTGTGTGTCATCCGCATAGCAGTGAAAGTTTACATTATGTTTTCGAATAACATCCCCAAGAGGTAAAATATATAGTGAAAACAATAGTGGTCCTAAAACAGAACCTTGAGGAACACCGAAATGTACAGTTGATTTGTCAGAGGACAAACCATTCACAGAGACAAACTGATATCTTTCCGACAGATAAGACCTAAACCAGGCCAGAACATGTCCGTGTAGACCAATTTGGGTTTCCAATCTCTCCAAAAGAATGTGGTGATCGATGGTATCAAAAGCAGCACTAAGGTCTAGGAGCACGAGGACAGATGCAGAGCCTCGGTCCGATGCCATCAAAATGTCATTTACCACCTTCACAAGTGCCGTCTCAGTGCTATGATGGGGTCTAAAACCAGACTGAAGCATTTCGTATACATTGTTTGAAGGGTTTTATCGCCCCTTGTCCCCAACTCATCAAGATGATGAGGGGTCCCTTGCATTCCAGGAGCACGGTGTGCTTATTGTTTTGGTGTTTCAAATTAAATCTGATAGTACATCCTGCAATAACAACTTTTTAGTCATGCTGCACAATTTTCAATGGATCAGTATTGATTGAACCATATTTAACTAGGCAAGTGAGTTAAGAACAAATTCTTATTTACAATGACGGCCTACCCCGGAACGGTGGGTTAATTGCCTTGTTCATGGGCAGAACAACATATTTTTACCTTGTCACCTCGAGGATTTGATCCAGTAACCTTTTGGTTAGTGGCCCAACGCTGTAACCACTAGGCTACCTGCCACTACAAGTATTTACAGTCCAAATATATAGAAACATTTATTTGGGATTCTTTGGCGTCACATTTTGGTTTCCACTTTGTCTTTTACCCATGGCTGTGCCACAGTTGTGTGGTTGCACCCTGACAGTGGCAAGTGGCAAGCAGGTCATCCTGATTGGTATAATTGGTAAGTGTGTGTTTTTTAAGGACTACTTCTATTCACATTTATAAAGAATGTAATTAATTACTTCTAATAATTACTCCTGATTCAGGGTGCTACAACCTGTCCCTTCCTGCTCTGAACTGCTCCGGGTGGCACACCCTGATCTGTTTCACCTGTCTTTGTGTTTGTTGCCACCCCCCTCCAGGTTTCACCCATCTTCCCCATTATCCCCAGTGTATTTATATCTGTATTCTCTGTTTGTTTGTTGCCAGTTCGCCTGTCTTTTTCTAGTTCCTGTTTCCCGGTTTTGACCATTCTGCCTTCCCTGAGCCTGCCTGCCGTTCTGTACCTTGTCACACCAGCCTGGATTTTTGACCTCTCCCTGCGCTGACCCTGAGACTGCCAGCTGTTCTGTACCGTATGGACTCTGATCTGAATTACTGACCTCTGCCTGCCCTTAACCTGTCGTGTCGCCTGCCCCCTGTTCTAGTAAACTTGTGTTACTTTGACACTCTTTGCATCTGGGTATTCTCCTGAAACATGTTACCCGGGTGTCTGAGACAATGGACAGTGGGGCTGGATGAATTTTGTAAAGAGTGGCTACCGGCCAGGCTCCGTGACTCACCAGACCATCTTCACAGTGGACCACTTCAAGTCTTTTGAAGACATGAAGGTGTTGGCCCCAGGATGCTCCTGTCAAGCCTTTGTGGGAATGCTTGACGGAAGAACAAAGCACTTTGACAGGGTAAGTGTGTATATACTAATCAAATGATAATATGAATGAATTAGTGGTTAATATTTGTCCATAATATAACATTTTCCCCTTATTATACCTCTGTTTTGCATGTTAAAGTGTAAAGATATGTGGCGACACGTTCCAGAAAGCATTCCTCGAGTGGACATATGGAGGTTTGAAATAGACAAGCTTTGTGGAAGCGATCTCCTACATTGTCCTGATGCATGCTATATCAGTGGATGGGAATCGCAAGCAATACTGCTTTCGGAAAGCCTCAGGGTTTGTACTACCTTTTGTGTTTTGTTCAGGGTATAATTATACCCTTTTAAAGTGCATGCTGGTCTTTTTGTTATGAAGTATATGTTTGTTATATTGCCGTTGATCATCTTTTTAGAAGATGAATTGTCATTTTCCATGAAGAGAAATTGTGGGACAGTGATTTGTCTCTTTGCGTTATCCAAATCCCTCAGACACACAGAGGTTGGAGCAACATGGTCAGATGTTTGGGATTTAAACCAGCAACCCACCTCTCTAGGCTATGTGAATGTTGAGAAGGGCTTCTATGATGTCTTCCTGGAGAAACAAGATGATGTGTCATCCTTCATCAAACATGTCCATACAAAGACCAATCATTCTCAGTTTCTATAACACTGCTTAATGTCACCCAGTTTAGAGCTTGTTTCTTTTAAAGTTGATATCTGCACTTCACTGTGATTTTAATGTTGTAGACGCCAGGCAAAGGAGTGTGTGGTACATCAGAGTGGACAGCGGCCAAAGACGTCAGGAAAATTGTTTGCCAAAGTAGAGGAGGGCCTTGATAGCAGTTTGCCGACACCATCGATATCACACGATTGTTGCAAAATGTATCAAACGATAAGAGATCATATTATCGTGAATTATTTTAGCATGCAAAATACCTTCCCACCCTAAAATTGTTGTGGGCTACATTAGCAGATGCTAGCTAGCCCTGTCGACGCATCTAAATAAAACGGAATTACTATTTATAAAGCCTGCTATGCTGCCTTCTCTTTTTACATTAGAAAATAGTGATAACGACGATATCGCGAGGTCTGGAAACCATAATCGAAATTCCGAAAATCAATGAAGACGGTAGAAGTAGGCCTCTTTTTTAAAATATTTTTTGTTATTTTCCTATGAAGACGCCATGTTTGAAGGCGGCTGGCTCGCTCTCTTTTCTCCCTCCCCTCACTCACATCTCTCAAGCACACGCGCAATCTGTTTTTTTCTGTCCTCCATTCACCGGTTCTGTTTCGGCCTAGCAAACCATATTGTTTCTGTTTTGTTCGTTACAAATGAACATATCATAATAAACAAAAAACAAACCTCATAGATTTAAAGTTGATACTTGCCATTCAAATTCTACAAGTTAATATGTGTATAGTCTAAAAATCCAGATACCTATTCACCCAGACTGTTGGGCAGATATTGTTCAAAACCTTTGTTTTGTAGGTGAACAATAATGTTATTACTCAAACTTAAAATGTATTAAGTCATTTTTTTACCAGGCCTCATCGGTGTTGTACTTACAGTTTTTATTTTATTTATTTTACCTTTATTTAACTAGGCAAGTCAGTTAAGAACAAATTCTTATTTTCAATGACAGCCTAAGAACAGTGGGTCAACTGCCTTGTTCAGGGGCAGAATGACAGATTTTTACCTTGTCAGCTAAATGTTATGTCCAATTCCTCCACTAACCCTGTGAAAATAGATACTTATTTAATTAATTGAATAGCCTACATGTCAGATAGCCCTGGAAATCAAATGTATATATATATATTTACCATTTTAATATTGTACAACAGCTTCCCTGCATTTTGACATGAGACCAGCAGATGGTACTCTAAATTTGTTGGAACCCTATGGTTGGAACAATGGGAGACATAGGGTGCATTCATAAATTCACTCTGGCTATCTACTCCGATTTCAGAGCACTCTCGCCAGACCACAGTATAACTGCTGAATTTACGAATGCTCAACACCAGTTGAATATGGCCGGTGTCAGTAAACGTTGGCAAAATGCGTAATTATATTGTTGCCAATAGCAGAGTACAGTCACCAACGCTCTAGATAACACGAAAACAGCCTAATCAGCTCTACTTGGCAGGGTGAGTAAAATGTTCAGAGTGAGGACTCTTATTTGTATCTGAAAGTAGCTAGCCAATTAGCTTGGGTGCTTGACTGTCGTTGTGAGGTCAGAACGCTCGAATCAACTCTACTTTCTGCAAGAGCGTCGCGTGTGCGGGCTGAACTCGACACGCTCTGAATTTACGAAACGATAATCTGACAACACTGAATTTACGAACTCCAAGAGCGCACTCTGGCACTCCAGATTTAATTTACAAACACACTCATAAATGCCATGGGATATAGGACAATTGATTCCATGACACGAAAGACCGTGTCCTAACAAATTTAGTAGTTGTCCACAAAGCGGCTCCGCCTAATCCTTCTTTGGATTAGTGGATATCTAATTATTGTCTTTTTTTTTATATTGATAAGGGTTGTTGACATCAACTGTCGGTATTCAATGGAGAGTGACGCTATGCTACTTGCTTCATTACATGAATATGCATAGCCATCTCGAGACAATGTTGATAGTGTTTTTTCTCAAAGTTGCCGAGATGTCACGTGGCCTACTTATATCAGCATACTCGTAACAACTGTAGCATTACGACACTTCTATTCGATCAAATAAACCTCACTCAGAAAATTAGCCATATGTTTTTTTGACCAAATTCAACACTCATTGACCTCCATACAAAAACTCCTTGCTTGGTGGGCAAAACAAAGAAAAACCGCCACCTGCTGGAGGGAGACATATTTTCCATCGAGTTGGGCCCCTCTTCCACTCTAATAATACCAAATAGTAAATACATGTTATAGGTAGGAAAAAAATAGCTACATTTCATTTTTGAATGTCTGTCCCACCCAACATGTTAAAATATATAAGTTCCAAGAATACAGACAGTGCTTTGGCTTTACCCTTTCCATTTCTGAAAGTAGTGCCCTTATGAAAAATACCTCAAAGCGGAAGCATTTTGGGTACACGAGCAAGAGGGAGTGGATGCACATTGTGGTTATGGAGCACAACAAGATTGTGTGACATAAGCTAGCAAGGGATAATGAAATCAAGACTACAACAGTGATGACACAATCAACTCATTCTTCTCTCTGTGAATTCTCAAAACTAAATACAAAAGACATGTCTACAAAAATACCCTGCAAAGGGCTACTATTGACAAGAATTATATGTCAAAGTCAATGGATTGGGGAGCTTCACAGACAGTACTTTGAGATGAAGAAGAGGGTTTTGGTAGTGCAGGGTTGTGCTTAGACAGTACATGTATTGTGTATCAGAGCGATTGAGAAGTGCCATTTCTTAAATCTCCCATTCACAGCAATTCATACTGTGTAAGAACTGCTCCCCTAAGACTTTTCACAACTTCTTGAGCCCCCCAGCCCATTCACTTTGTTGACTGATCTTTTCTCAAAAGCAGCTCCCAAAGTTCCAAATTGTCCCGAAACAATACGCTAGCCTGTCCCATTCGGTTAACACCTTTACCAACAAAGGCATGCGGCCCTACATCCCTTCCACAAAAAGTATAAAACGCTAACACCACAACCATGTCTTTCCAGGAGACATGCAGTACCAGCAAATCTTCTGCAAGAGAACCAAACAGTTGGTGGTTATGAAGCCCTACACCACTTTCGGCAGTCTTATCCAGCTGGCTGTTCATCACAGAAAGGACAAGACCATTCACCATAAGCACAAAGAATCTCAGCTTCCCCAGCCCACCATGCCAACACCATTGCCAGTGTACCAAAGCCAGATAAAGGACTATGGCTGTGTTTACACAGACAGCCCAATTCTGATATTTCACTAATTGGTCTTTTGACCAATCAGATCAGTTCTGAATAAGATCTGATGTGAAAAAATCTTGTGATTAAGACCAATTAGTGGAAAAAATATCAGAATGGGGCTGCCTGTGTAAACACAGCCAGTGTAGCTCAGCATAAGACCATGTAGAACAAGGGTTTTGTAAATAAACTGAACCAGGTTATCAACCAGCTAATTATTAGAATCAGATGTGCTAGATTAGGGCTGGAGTGAAAACATACAGGACTGTAGCTCTCCAGGAACAGGGTTGGAGAGCCCTGATGTAGAACCTACATGAAATAGATTTTTTTTAAATAATTTTATATATATATACACACACACACTACCATTCAAAAGTTTGGGGTCACTTAAAAATGTCCTTGTTGTTGAAAGAAAAACACTTTTCCTTTTACCATTAATAACATCCAATTGATTAGAAAGACATTGTTAGTGTTGTAAATTACTATTAGCTGGAAAGGGCTTATTTTCTATGAATGATATACATAGGCGTACAGAGGCCCATTATCAGCAACTATCATTCCTGTGTTCCAATGGCACATTGTGTTAGCTAATCCAAGTTTATCATTTTAGTTAGCACTGCTGGAAATTTGTGCTTACCCTGGCCATTTTGAACCTGTAATTGAACCCACATTCTTATGCTCCAGATACTCAACTAGTCTAAAGAAGGCCAGTTTTATTGCTTCTTTAATCAGAACAGTTTTCAGCTGTGCTAACATAATTACAAAAGGGTTTTCTAATGATCAATTAGGCTTTTAAAATGATAAACTTGGATTAGCTAACACAATATGCCATTGGAACACAGGAGTGATGGTTGCTGATAATGGGCATTTGTACCTTTGTACACCTGTGTAGATAATCCTTTTTTTTTTATCTGTCTGGGGCAGGTCGTCATTGTAAAATAAGAATTAGTTCTTAACTGACTTGCCTAGTTAAATAAAGGTTAACTAAAAAAAAGATCTGGGGAAGGTTACCAAACAAATTCTGCAGCATTGAAGGTCCCAACAACACACTGGTCATCATTCTTCAATGGAAGAAGTTTGGAACCCCCAAGATTCTTCCGAGAGCTGGCCGCCTAGCCAAACTGAGCAATCGGGGGAGAAAGGCCTTGGTCAGGGAGGTGACCAAGAACCCGATTGTCACTCTGACTGAGTTCCAGAGTTCCTCTGTAGAGATGGGAGAACCTTCCAGAAGGACAACCATCCCTGCAGCACTCCACCGGCCTTTATTGTAGAGTGGCCTGATCAAATCCCCTGCTAAGTGAAAGGCACATGACAGCCCGCTTGGAGTTTGCCAAAAGGCACCTAAAGTCTCTCAGACCATGAGAAAAAAAGATCCTCTGGTCTGATGAAACCAAGAATGAAGTCTTTGGCCTGAATGCCAAGTGTCACACCTGGAAGAAACCTGGCACCATTCCTACGATGAAGCATGGCGGTGGCAGCATCTTGCTGTGGGGATGTTTTTCAGCGGCAGGAACTGGGAGACTAGTCAGGATCAAAGGAAAGATGAACAAGGCAAAGTACAAAGAGATTCTTTATGAAAACTTGGTCCAAAGTGCTTAGGACTTCAGACTGGGGCAAAGGTTCACCTTCCAACAGGACAACGAACCTAAGCACACAGCCATGACAATGCAGGAGTGGCTTCGGGACAATGAATGTTCTTGAGTGGCCCAGCCAGAGCCCAGACTTCAACCTGATCTAAAATCTCTGGAGACTTGAAAATAACTGTGTAGCGACGCTCCCCATCCAACCTGTCAGAGCTTGAAAGGATCTGCAGAGAAGAATGGGAGAAACTCCCCAAATACAGGTGTGCCAAGCTTGTAGCGTCATATTGAAGGCTGTAATCACTGCCAGAGGTGCTTCAACAAAGTACTGAGTAAAGAGTCTGAATTCTTATGCATTTGTAATATTTTCAGTTTTTATTTTGAATACATTTGCTAAAATTTCCTAAAACCTGTTTTTTTTCTTTGTCTTTATTGGGTAGTGTATAGATTGGAGGGGGGATTTACTCCATTTTAGAATAAGGCTGTAACGCAAACGTCAAGGGGTATGAATACTTTCTGAATGCACTGTATATCAATCTTAAATGTCTCTGCCTTGAGGGATTCACAGAATATATTTATATGCTGTACAGGGCTCTGTAGAATCAAACAGATGCTAGACATTCAGATATCCAAATAATGTTAATTTGTTAATCTAAAATACAGGGGTGTTTACACTATTTAATGCTAGTTCAAGACAACTGGGTGTTCAACAAAACTGTTATGGTAAAAGTAACATACAGAAAAATATAGCATGAACAGTGTAGTAAAGTTCAGTGTGTCTGAGGTGTACACCCAAGTGTAGAGTACTGTAGCTACAGATTGTTACACCAGATGTGATTTACCCAAAGATTTTAGCTGACATCTTGTCTATTTCAAGTCTTCTCTCATTGATCAAGACAGGTGGGTTTCCACCCCAAAGTTTTTTTATTTTTTTTATTTAACCAGGTAGGCTAGTTGAGAACAGGTTCTCATTTGCAACTGCGACCTGGCCAAGATAAAGCATAGCAGTGTGAACAGACAACACAGAGTTACACATGGAGTAAAGTGCTGCATGTCATGATGATAGAGAACTGTCTCCATCCGTGAGAGAAGACTTGAAATAGACAACATGGCGGCACACATATTGTTGAATTACTTCATGATGCAAAAACTGTTTTTATTTTAATAACTGAGCATTTTCTAAATTTAGAAACTGACCCTTGCAACTGGACAGACATTTTGAGACTCGCTAAGGTTGGTCCAATTCTCTGCGCTACACCAAACATGATCTATTTTGTAACCCCCAATAATGGATACCAAAAATCTTTGGTTAAATCACATTATCGGGGTAACAACTTGTACTGTAGTTAAGAGAACTGGTGGTCATGATTAAAATGCCACTCACAAAGAAACATATACTATGGTCAGTGTACTAATGTTCAGGGAATACTTGTAAAGTTGTGGGAGGAGTGTTGTCATGATCAAACTGCCATTCAGCTCAGGAGTCACCTAATAAATTAGTCTATTGTACAGTTTGAACGATAGTTGAACTGTTCCATCATAACATCAACATTAGGGTAGACTAGTTTACATGCATACATAGGCACAGATATTACATTTACAAGCTAACTTGCCAGCAAAATCAAGTCATACATCACTCATGTGTAACGTTTCCTGGTAAACCTAGCTTAGGTGGCTGGTTATAGCTTGCTGTTTAGTAGCCATATCTATGACGAAAAAGAGAATGGGTTTTACAATCGAGAAACAGAAGATCTCAAATTCTAAAAACGATTTTATTTTTAGTCATAGATATGGCTACCGGGCGGTAGTTGTTCAGCCAACTTAGTTCGCTAGATAAGTTAGCAAACATAACAATTGTTCGATTTCCCTCCACATTGTAACACATTAGTATGTTAGAAATATATGTTTCAGTAGATATACTAAAGTCAGCAAGCTAGGTGGCTTGCAGGAACAATAGATTACTTAGCCAAGCACCGTATTAGTTATCTGCCCTCTTGGTAGGCTGGACACATCACATTTTTAACAACGCTTTTTGCTGATTAAAAACTAGTTCATTGCATCCGCCGTGTAGCCCAGTTTCATAACGTTCCCATGTACCCCTGCTGCTTGCCGTAGTTTTGAAGTAATAGCGGAAAATGTCCTTATTTTCAACCCAGTCTCTCATTATTAAGTATGTACAAATAAGTACAATGTTTTTATGTACTAATAGCACAAACGTATGGCGAATCATACTCAATAACGCCAGATACGATACATCTGATGCCGCGCCCTGAGTTTGTGCTATTAGTACAAATAAACACAACTGTTTATTTAGTTGAAGCTAGCGAGCTATTTTACAGTGAGAATGAGGTACGTTATTGGACAAGAAATGACACATAATCTAGTATTTTATGTATTTCGTCCACCATAATTCTAATGCATTGTATTTGAATCAGTTACGTATATTGGCTAATCTTGTAGACAGGAAGTGATTTTTCGCTCTGGCCAACAGTATTATCACATATAGAACAATGAGACAGATATTTCACTGTATGTATAAATATGAAGCAGCCTCTTGGTGTTTCCTCTCACTACCAAATATGGTAATAAGAGGAAGCCCACTGGCGGGCAGTGGGAGAAGATGGAACGAGATGGATGATTCTGTAAATGGTCTCAGCGATGAAACATTTGATCTCAATACAGTTGTTTTATGTTTCCAAAACTACAATATGTTATGAACAGAGTGGACTAAGTTTTGTAGACTTTAGCCTTTGTCAAAGTTGTTTTAAATTGCGTTGTTTAGGAATGCAAAGTCGAATTGAGTTATTTCACAGAGAAGGCGTTCCCTTACAGAAATATGAATATGTATGAAACGAACCAATAAGATCTCGCTAGCTCATGCTTGGCTTTGCACTCCCAGCTTGCTTGTCCTGCACAATATGACTCATCTGTTCCCATTGGAAACGACAGGCTGTGGTCTAATAGGCTGCCCATGCCGCTCGCATGCACAAGCATTGCAAAATATTTAGAAATCTATGTTATTCAATTATTGCACCCACACTGCTCGTGTGCACCAACAAGCGTCTGTGTAGCCAAGGGCTAAAATAGAAGTCATTCCTATTTCTGACGCAGATCGCACTGCAAGTCCTGCCTCTCCCATCTCCTCATTGGTTTATAGAAGCAGGTACCCATGTGCCATCTCCTCATTGGTTATACCCACGTAGGTGATTGACAGACAAACTGTTGCCGGTTGTCGTGGTAATACTATGAAAGTTTAGATGCCAATTACCATATAAGTTAAATGATGAAAAAGCCTGGAAGTAGGAGAGATGACTAAAAATTACTTGGTCGACCGTTGTTATGTGTGGATTAATTGTTGGAGTAGAGGACCGTTGGGCCAGCCAACTAGAGCATTGAAGCTCATTTGGAGGTTAGGTAGCACAGTGTCCAAGGAAGGGCCAGAAGTATACAGAATGGTGTTGTCTGCGTAGAGGTGGATCAGGGAATTGCCCGCAGCAAGAGCAACATCATTGATATATACAGAAATGCAACATTCATAAATTAGGTGCATTACCACCACTGACCTCGTTCCTCTTTCAGTCACCCATGTGCGTATAACCAATGAGGAGATGACACGTTGGTACCTACTTCTATAAACCAATGAGGAGATGGAAGCAGGACTTGCAGCGCGATCTGCGTCACAAATAGAACTGACTTCTATTTTAGCCCTTGGCAACGCAGATGCTTGTTGGCACGCACGAGCAGTGTGGATGCAATAATTGAATAATATAGATTTCTAAATGTATTTTGCAGCAGTGTAGTCAGCCTGTAACTTGGTTTAGTTATATTAAACATGGAAATACTTTTTAGTGAATTATTGAAGTATTTATTTAATGATTTAAAAGTGTCTGGCAGTGAGTGACGGACTGTCAATGAAAAAGTGAAAGCGTATCAAGCCCATTTAGCGAGATGTGGTGGTTGGAAGAGCGCACTTGTTTGAAATGGAAAAGCATCGCGGTAACCTTTGATAAAGAAGAACAGCAAGAGGAAGCAGCTGCTTTATAAGTTCGATGCACTTTTGAGAGCTATATCCCGAGGGGTTCATGCTTATTGTACGGATATTGTGACAGGACAGCAGGTTAAATGGCGTCCCTTGAGAAGAGGTAAGAACAAGATGTATGTCAGGAGAAGTGCAGTATTTTCATAAGGAGAAGCATACTTGGAATACGGAGGAGGAATGTAGGGAAAAGGAGCGGCAGAGGAGGTATAAGAGATAGAGGGAGGAAGAAGGTGAGCTTGAGTCGGTTAAAAATTGTGGGGGAGTCGGGTTGTTAAAGAAGAATGGTAGAAAGTGTAAACGGAGTAAGCTGAAGACAGCAGGAGAAATGGAAGTGAATGAGGCCGAAGTATCGGAGGTGTAGTGAAGTTCTTGGAGCCAGAGGCTTGCACCAAGGGTCAGGATGAAGATGAGTCTGTGACAGTAGGAGTGAAGTTTTTGGAAGACCCTTGCCCTTTGGCTGATCCATTTGTGGTTTCAGGGTGGGTGAAAACAGAGGGGTGCTGTGGAATTGGTGAGGGTAACCAGAAGTGGTCTTTTGATAATTGTTTGTGTTTCTGCTGGTAAGAGGGAGAAGGCGCACCGCGTTAAAGGAAAGGGAGCAAGAAATGTGAATTTCAGTTGAAGTCGGAAGTTGCTAAATGACTTAAATGTAAATGTAAGTTTACATACACTAATATAATAATATATAATATATGCCATTTAGCAGACGCTTTTATCCAAAGCGACTTACAGTCATGTGTGCATACATTCTACGTATGGGTGGTCCCGGGGATCGAACCCACTACCCTGGCGTTACAAGCGCCATGCTCTACCAACTGAGCTACAGAAGGACCACTAAGGTTTGGAGTCATCAAAACTCGTTTTTCAACCACTCCAAATGTTCTTGTTAACAAACTATAGTTTTGGCAAGTCGGTTAGGACATTTACTTTGTGCATGGCACAAGTAATTTTTCCAACAAATGTTTAAAGACAGATTATTTCACTTTATCACAATTCCAGTGGGTCAAACGTTTACAAACACTAAATTGACTGTGCCTATAAACAGCTAGGAAAATTCCAGAAAATGATGTCATGACATTAGAAGTTTCTGATAGGCTAATTGACACAGTATGAGTTAATTGGAGGTGTACCTGTGGATGTATTTCAAGGATTACCTTCAAACTCAGTGCCTCTTTGCTTGACCAAATGGAAAATCTAAATAAATCAGCCAAGACCTCAGAAAAAAAATTGTAGACCTACACAAATCTGGTTCAACCTTGGGATCAATTTCCAAATGCCTGAAGGTACCACGTTCATCTGTACAAACAATAGTACGCAAGTATAAACACCATGGGACCACACAGCCGCCATACCGCTCGGGAAAGAGACTCGTTCTGTTTCTTAGAGATTAACGTACTTAGGTGCGAAAAGTGCAAATCAATCCCAGAACAACAGAAAAGGACCTTGTGAAGATGCTGGAGGAAACAGGTACAAAAGTATCTATATCCACAGTAAAACGAGTCCTATATCGACATAACCTGAAAGGCCGCTCAGCAAGGAAGAAGCCACTGCTTCAAAACTGCCATAAAAAAGCCAGACTACGGTTTGCAACTGCACATGGGGACAAAGATTGTACTTTTTGGAGAAATCTCCTCTGGTCTGATGAAACAAAAATAGAACTGTTTGGTCATAATGACCATCGTTATGTTTGGAGGAAAAGGGGGGAGGCTTGCAAGCCGAAGAATACTATCCCAACAGTGAAGCACAGGGGTAGCAGCATCATGTTGTGGGGCAGGAAAATGAAGCAGGAAAATTATGTGGATAAATTGAAGCAACATCTCAAGACATCAGTCAGGAAGTTAAAGCTTGGTCGCAAATGGGTCTTCCAAACGAACAATGACCCCAAGCATACTTCCAAAGTTGTGGCAAAATGCCTTAAGGACAACAAAGTCAAGGTATAGGAGTGGCCATCACAAAGCTCTGACCTCGCCCTGTGTGCGAGCAAGGAGCCCTACAAACCTGACTCAGTTACACCAGCTCTGTCAGGAGGAATGGGCCAAAATTCACCCAACTTATTGTGGGAACCTTGTGGAAGGCTACCCGAAACATTTGACCCAAGTTAAACTATTTAAAGCAATGCTACCAAATACTAATTGAGTGTATGTAAACGTCTGACCTACTGGGAATGTGATGAAAGAAATAAAAGCTGAAATAAATCATTCTCTCTACTATTATTCTGTCATTTCACATTCTTAAAATAAAGCAGTGATCCTAACTGACCTAAGACAGGGAATGTTTACTAGGATTAAATGTCAGTAATTGTGAAAAACTGAGTTTAAATGTATTTGGCTAAGGTGTATGTATACTTCTGACTTATATGTTATTGTATGTTATTATTTGAGATATATATCATAATTTTATGACATCTGTCAGAGTGGATTCTCATCTATTCACCCAAAAAACACAGTTATAGTAAGTTATACTTAAGTTGCATTGATGAAGAAATATAACTCAATTTTTAGGTAATAGTTTCCAGTACCTGTACCCATCCTCCTACACAAGATACAGCTACAGTATCCTAGAATGTCAAACAAATACCATGCCAACCTTAAAGAATGTTCATACAGCTATTCTTTTCATGAGTTCTGTCAGGCATCTTCTCTGTGCCGCATGTGACTTGGCCACCCATAGCACCAAGGTTTTGTACAACAGGGAATCTCGGTTTGAAGGGTTTTATCGCCCCTTGTCCCCAACTCATCAAGATGATGAGGGGTCCCTTGCATTCCAGGAGCACGGTGTGCTTATTGTTTTGGTGTTTCAAATTAAATCTGATAGTACATCCTGCAATAACAACTTTTTAGTCATGCTGCACAATTTTCAATGGATCAGTATTGATTGAACCATATTTAACTAGGCAAGTGAGTTAAGAACAAATTCTTATTTACAATGACGGCCTACCCCGGAACGGTGGGTTAATTGCCTTGTTCATGGGCAGAACAACATATTTTTACCTTGTCACCTCGAGGATTTGATCCAGTAACCTTTTGGTTAGTGGCCCAACGCTGTAACCACTAGGCTACCTGCCACTACAAGTATTTACAGTCCAAATATATAGAAACATTTATTTGGGATTCTTTGGCGTCACATTTTGGTTTCCACTTTGTCTTTTACCCATGGCTGTGCCACAGTTGTGTGGTTGCACCCTGACAGTGGCAAGTGGCAAGCAGGTCATCCTGATTGGTATAATTGGTAAGTGTGTGTTTTTTAAGGACTACTTCTATTCACATTTATAAAGAATGTAATTAATTACTTCTAATAATTACTCCTGATTCAGGGTGCTACAACCTGTCCCTTCCTGCTCTGAACTGCTCCGGGTGGCACACCCTGATCTGTTTCACCTGTCTTTGTGTTTGTTGCCACCCCCCTCCAGGTTTCACCCATCTTCCCCATTATCCCCAGTGTATTTATATCTGTATTCTCTGTTTGTTTGTTGCCAGTTCGCCTGTCTTTTTCTAGTTCCTGTTTCCCGGTTTTGACCATTCTGCCTTCCCTGAGCCTGCCTGCCGTTCTGTACCTTGTCACACCAGCCTGGATTTTTGACCTCTCCCTGCGCTGACCCTGAGACTGCCAGCTGTTCTGTACCGTATGGACTCTGATCTGAATTACTGACCTCTGCCTGCCCTTAACCTGTCGTGTCGCCTGCCCCCTGTTCTAGTAAACTTGTGTTACTTTGACACTCTTTGCATCTGGGTATTCTCCTGAAACATGTTACCCGGGTGTCTGAGACAATGGACAGTGGGGCTGGATGAATTTTGTAAAGAGTGGCTACCGGCCAGGCTCCGTGACTCACCAGACCATCTTCACAGTGGACCACTTCAAGTCTTTTGAAGACATGAAGGTGTTGGCCCCAGGATGCTCCTGTCAAGCCTTTGTGGGAATGCTTGACGGAAGAACAAAGCACTTTGACAGGGTAAGTGTGTATATACTAATCAAATGATAATATGAATGAATTAGTGGTTAATATTTGTCCATAATATAACATTTTCCCCTTATTATACCTCTGTTTTGCATGTTAAAGTGTAAAGATATGTGGCGACACGTTCCAGAAAGCATTCCTCGAGTGGACATATGGAGGTTTGAAATAGACAAGCTTTGTGGAAGCGATCTCCTACATTGTCCTGATGCATGCTATATCAGTGGATGGGAATCGCAAGCAATACTGCTTTCGGAAAGCCTCAGGGTTTGTACTACCTTTTGTGTTTTGTTCAGGGTATAATTATACCCTTTTAAAGTGCATGCTGGTCTTTTTGTTATGAAGTATATGTTTGTTATATTGCCGTTGATCATCTTTTAGAAGATGAATTGTCATTTTCCATGAAGAGAAATTGTGGGACAGTGATTTGTCTCTTTGCGTTATCCAAATCCCTCAGACACACAGAGGTTGGAGCAACATGGTCAGATGTTTGGGATTTAAACCAGCAACCCACCTCTCTAGGCTATGTGAATGTTGAGAAGGGCTTCTATGATGTCTTCCTGGAGAAACAAGATGATGTGTCATCCTTCATCAAACATGTCCATACAAAGACCAATCATTCTCAGTTTCTATAACACTGCTTAATGTCACCCAGTTTAGAGCTTGTTTCTTTTAAAGTTGATATCTGCACTTCACTGTGATTTTAATGTTGTAGACGCCAGGCAAAGGAGTGTGTGGTACATCAGAGTGGACAGCGGCCAAAGACGTCAGGAAAATTGTTTGCCAAAGTAGAGGGCCTTGATAGCAGTTTGCCGACACAGCGTGCTCCTCAAGGCCCTCAACATGTACAGAAGCGAGATATATGCCAATGTACTTGCAGAAGAAGCTGTCTACTGCTGGCACGGTGGGCTTTTTCTGCTGCACTGTTGCATGCAAATACTGGCCATATTTGCAGATAGTTGTGCAGGCGTACCCAGAGTTGGAGGAGCTTCTAAAAAGGCACCCTCTCCGCTATTCATGCTAAGGCACATGAATGGTCTTGTGAGGTAATTGTTTTCCTTGACTATTTTTGTGTTATGCAGAAAGGATATTGTAATGCTTTTTTAAATAATATAATTAATACATAACTTATTATTATTTGTTCATTATGGCAGTATAGCACAAATGGAGAGGCCGCAATCAGCCTGGTGCCGGCAACACAACCGGAGAGAAGTCGGGCAGGTGAATAGTTTTATATCCAGAGTTGCTGTCACGACAAATTACATGTCCAAGACTGGTAATTGTATTATGATAACATAACTAATGCTGAATAAGGTTTAGGATTGCAACAATTCCCTTATTGTTGAACTATTAAGTGGTCCTTTATATTTGAGCTCCAGCACACTTCAATGAATAAGATAAACCTAATTGCCACTCCTGGACTGTCACCTTGCCACGGTGGAGAGGCTTGCATACTCCAATGACCCTGAGCGCTAAGCCGGATGGGGTTTATACTCCCGGCAGGTGCAAACAAGCCGGCCAGGTCGAATGGTAGGAAGCAGTCCATAGTCCTCCATGTGGGGCTAACTACCCCATCCCGGAAATAAACCCAGAAACATTTCCAAATGGAAACCAAATAAATTGTCCCAAAGCAGGACATTTTTTTGGGACACATGTTACTGCTGAAGGGAGAAGCAGACAGTGAAGGACATTTACTTTTTGGGAATAACTGATGATGCTATGATATTATGTAAGGTTAAAAATGAATTTTTTATCTTAAGACTGTAATTGCAATCTTTATCTTGATTGGTTAGGCACATAGTAGTAAATTATTAGAATCACTGACTGAAGATGTTTTTCCAACAGTACGGACAGAGATTATTACACTACAGTCAATGGATTGGAATAAGAGGAATTTCACCAACATGGATCGCATGTAACACTCGTTTGAAGAAGTGGACCAAGATGCAGCGTGGGGTAGGTTAATCATATTATTTAATGATAACCACAAAAAGAAGAGAGAGAGAGAGAGAGAACCAACGAAACGTACAGCCTTGAAGGGCGCAACAGCAACAATACAAGGACAAGATCCCACGACATAGGTGGGGGAAAAAGTCTACCTAAGTATGACTCCCAATCAGAGACAACGATAGACGGCTGCCTCTGATTGGGAACCACACTCGGCCAAACACAAAGAAATACAAAACAGAATGCCCACCCAAATCACACCCTGACCAAACCAAATAGAGACATAAAAAGGCTCTCTTAAGGTCAGGGCGTGACATCGCATGTTGGCAAAGATGTGAACATTATTATTATTATTTTTTTTTTTACCTGTATCTGCTTTCTCATTCTTTTTCTACATGTCTTCAACCCTTGCTCAGCGTTTTATTTTATTAGTCATCTTGATGTATGAAAACATCAAGATGACTGTATACATTAAAGTCAAATATCTTAGTGTAATTCACTTGAAAAGTAAAACCTTCACCTTCACCCATGTTGTTCATTATTTGAATTGCATTTTTTCAGAATGTCAAAAGACTGGAGGAGACCAGCCTCGCGAAAAGCGGGAAGAGCTAGACATCAACACCGCTGTGCTACAGGAGTGGATTACTGAGGTCCAGCAGTGGCCTGATGGTATGTTAGGTTCTGAACAAATAGAGCAAAAACTGAAACAGACAACCAGAAATCTCAAACCAAGTTTATTCTACCCCCTATGCCCCCCCCTCCCAGCAGTGTCTTCTCTCCAACTGCTGACCTTATCCTGAGTTGAGTTCCACATCCCTCATTGTCCTAATTCCACAGGAACTGGCCTGCCTTATCAGTAACTGAAACCTAACTGCTACCCTTTGCCTCCTTACTTAGAAATATTAATATTCAGCAATAACATGTTTGAATAGAATATGAACTTTCTGCACTTCCCTTGTCTCACTCAGTAACTTTCCATACCCAAAGTTCCTATTCACCCTTCATTGACACCTAACATGTAAAGTAATCAATACATTCTAATATGATGACAGGAATAAGTATGTTTCAAGCCAGAATCCAACAGGTAGAAAAATGTCAGTTTCTGTCTCAACTTCATAATTGCATTAATGTCAGTGGAGTCATGTTTGACAGACACACTTCAGGATCGTCAGATGGGGCATCTCCAGAAGAAGCTTGAAGGACTTTACCACAGTGTGAAAGAGGAAACTACTTCTACCATTTGACAGGTAAGTCCCAACAACAGTATGACCTCAAACACATTATTAATCAAGCAGTAAAAGTGAGTTGTGAAAGAGAATGCATTAGTCATACACATCAGACCATGTTAATGATCAAATGTAGGTATGACCTATGTTATTAGTTGATCTAATGCAAAACATGTAATTAAACTGAGAAATTATGTGACCATGAACCTCTTGTGAGCTACAACTCTGCATGCCTTGTGTAATTTACATTTACATTTAAGTCATTTAGCAGACGCTCTTATCCAGAGCGACTTACAAATTGGTGCATTCACCTTATGACATCCAGTGGAACAACCACTTTACAATAGTGCATCTAAATATTTTAAGGGGGGAGGGGGTGAGAAGGATTACTTTATCCTATCCTAGGTGTTCCTTAAAGAGGTGGGGTTTCAGGTGTCTCCGGAAGGTGGTGATTGACTCCGCTGTCCTGGCGTCGTGAGGGAGTTTGTTCCACCATTGGGGAGCCAGAGCAGCGAACAGTTTTGACTGAGCTGAGCGGGAACTGTACTTCCTCAGTGGTAGGGAGGCGAGCAGGCCAGAGGTGGATGAACGCAGTGCCCTTATTTGGGTGTAGGGCCTGATCAGAGCCTGGAGGTACTGAGGTGCCGTTCCCCTCACAGCTCCGTAGGCAAGCACCATGGTCTTGTAGCGGATGCGAGCTTCAACTGGAAGCCAGTGGAGAGAGCGGAGGAGCGGGGTGACGTGAGAGAACTTGGGAAGGTTGAACACTAGACGGGCTGCGGCGTTCTGGATGAGTTGTAGGGGTTTAATGGCACAGGCAGGGAGCCCAGCCAACAGCGAGTTGCAGTAATCCAGACGGGAGATGACAAGTGCCTGGATTAGGACCTGCGCCGCTTCCTGTGTGAGGCAGGGTCGTACTCTGCGGATGTTGTAGAGCATGAACCTACAGGAACGGGCCACCGCCTTGATGTTAGTTGAGAACGACAGTTTGTTGTCCAGGATCACGCCAAGGTTCTTAGCGCTCTGGGAGGAGGACACAATGGAGTTGTCAACCGTGATGGCGAGATCATGGAACGGGCAGTCCTTCCCGGGAGGAAGAGCAGCTCCGTCTTGCCGAAGTTCAGCTTGAGGTGGTGATCCGTCATCCACACTGATATGTCTGCCAGACATGCAGAGATGCGATTCGCCACCTGGTCATCAGAAGGGGGAAAGGAGAAGATTAATTGTGTGTCGTCTGCATAGCAATGATAGGAGAGACCATGTGAGGTTATGACAGAGCCAAGTGACTTGGTGTATAGCGAGAATAGGAGAGGGCCTAGAACAGAGCCCTGGGGGACACCAGTGGTGAGAGCGCGTGGTGAGGAGACAGATTCTCGCCACGCCACCTGGTAGGAGCGACCTGTCAGGTAGGACGCAATCCAAGCGTGGGCCGCGCCGGAGATGCCCAACTCGGAGAGGGTGGAGAGGAGGATCTGATGGTTCACAGTATCGAAGGCAGCCGATAGGTCTAGAAGGATGAGAGCAGAGGAGAGAGAGTTAGCTTTAGCGGTGCGGAGCGCCTCCGTGATACAGAGAAGAGCAGTCTCAGTTGAATGACTAGTCTTGAAACCTGACTGATTTGGATCAAGAAGGTCATTCTGAGAGAGATAGCGGGAGAGCTGACCAAGGACGGCACGTTCAAGAGTTTTGGAGAGAAAAGAAAGAAGGGATACTGGTCTGTAGTTGTTGACATCGGAGGGATCGAGTGTAGGTTTTTTCAGAAGGGGTGCAACTCTCGCTCTCTTGAAGACGGAAGGGACGTAGCCAGCGGTCAGGGATAAGTTGATGAGCGAGGTGAGGTAAGGGAGAAGGTCTCCGGAAATGGTCTGGAGAAGAGAGGAGGGGATAGGGTCGAGCGGGCAGGTTGTTGGGCGGCCGGCCGTCACAAGACGCGAGATTTCATCTGGAGAGAGAGGGGAGAAAGAGGTCAGAGCACAGGGTAGGGCAGTGTGAGCAGAACCAGCGGTGTTGTTTGACTTAGCAAACGAGGATCGGATGTCGTCGATCTTCTTTTCAAAATGGTTGACGAAGTCATCTGCAGAGAGGGAGGGGGGGAGGAGGATTCAGGAGGGAGGAGAATGTGGCAAAGAGCTTCCTAGGGTTAGAGGCAGATGCTTGGAATTTAGAGTGGTAGAAAGTGGCTTTAGCAGCAGAGACAGAGGAGGAAAATGTAGAGAGGAGGGAGTGAAAGGATGCCAGGTCCGCAGGGAGGCGAGTTTTCCTCCATTTCCGCTCGGCCTTCCGGAGCCCTGTTCTGTGAGCTCGCATTGAGTCGTCAAGCCACAGAGCGGGAGGGGAGGACCGAGCCGGCCTGGAAGATAGGGGACATAGAGAGTCAAAGGATGCAGAAAGGGAGGAGAGGAGGGTTGAGGAGGCAGAATCAGGAGATACGTTGGAGAAGGTTTGAGCAGAGGGAAGAGATGATAGGATGGAAGAGGAGAGAGTAGCGGGGGAGAGAGAGCGAAGGTTGGGACGGCGCGATACCATCCGAGTAGGGGCAGTGTGGGAAGTGTTGGATGAGAGCGATAGGGAAAAGGATACAAGGTAGTGGTCGGAGACTTGGAGGGGAGTTGCAATGAGGTTAGTGGAAGAACAGCATCTAGTAAAGATGAGGTCGAGCGTATTGCCTGCCTTGTGAGTAGGGGGGGGAAGGTGAGAGGGTGAGGTCAAAAGAGGAGAGGAGTGGAAAGAAGGAGGCAGAGAGGAATGAGTCAAAGGTAGACGTGGGGAGGTTAAAGTCGCCCAGAACTGTGAGAGGTGAGCCGTCCTCAGGAAAGGAGCTTATCAAGGCATCAAGCTCATTGATGAACTCTCCGAGGGGACCTGGAGGGCGATAAATGATAAGGATGTTAAGCTTGAAAGGGCTGGTAACTGTGACAGCATGAAATTCAAAGGAGGCGATAGACAGATGGGTAAGGGGAGAAAGAGAGAATGACCACATGGGAGAGAGAAGGATCCCTATGCCACCACCCCGCTGACCAGAAGCTCTCGGGGTGTGTAATGTTAACTACATGACGACAAATGCTTTAGAAATGAGTTGCTTGCTTTGTATTCTTTGTTTGTGCCTCTATAGTAGCTCTAACTTATAGTCATGTAATATATCTGAATATACAGTCCATCTAATCACCCTTTTTATTTTGACGGCAACAAGAGGCGGCATCTGATTCTGAGAAATTGAGGACAAAGCAGCCTTGACAGCTGCCATTGTTCAACTTCACGAGCAGCAGGCAGAGTTTAGGCTCCCCACAGTAGATGAGCTGCGCAATACTGATAACTTTGTGTGGCCATGGGAGAAACTTGGCACCAGTAAATATATGATTGCAGAAAGTATCTTTTGTGATTGAATGTTTACCTTCAGCGTAGGCTGCAATCATTGCTGTTCTGTTATATACCTCTGGGTTTACAGCTCAGAGGCAACTGCCATCAAAAGGCAATCTTCAACAGACTGATGTTAGTGAACAGACTGCAGGAGGAAGAGAGGATCCTGGTCCGGGAGATGAAGAGGCACTGGGGAAGCCTACAAAGAGCAGTGGGAACTGTGGTGGCACTGTACCTACAAGATCAGAGTAAGTTGAGGTTTATACTATTTTTGGACTGAACTTTTTGTCTTGCTTTACAAATACCCTCCACACTATTTTGTGTAATGGAATTGTAAATGTACTGCTTTACATGTGACTTTTAGGTAATGCAGTGGAGTTTTCAGAGGGAGGGAAGAATGGCCTTCTCTGCCACCTGAAGAGAAGATTGAGTGAACTGACACAAGACCAAGTTGACACCAGGAATACCTACCACAAGCTGATTCTTGGAGAAGGGGATATTTTTTTATGACTGATGTAGGTGAGAACTCCGATGAAGATAGAAGTTCTATTGCTGAGAGCTCAGATGACAACTGCTATGCTTTCTGAAATTCTACACCACCCCTGCCTCTTTCTCTCGGTCTCGCTTTCTCCCGCTGGAGAGGGAGAAGGCCGCCAACCACCTCCCTTGGGAGCAGCCTGGTCTCATGACATTGACCCCTCACCTTCTGAACCCATCCAGGGAAATTTAATTTGCCTGATGATGTGTTAGTGGAGAAGGAATGTGTCATGTTTCCTCTCCTCATCACCTCTCTTCCGGTCCTAGACTATGGCAACATCATCTGCAACTCATACTGTTGGTTGAGGACCACTTACTGAGGAATGTGGTTCTTCATTATTGTTTATAAGTATTTTCTATGCTGCCATGATTGGGGTTTTTGTGAGTTGCAAAAGAGTCCTTGATCTCAATGGGACTGCTAAAATAAATAAAGGTCTTAAAAAATAAATAAATGCATTAAGCACTGTGTGTGTTTCAATCAGTTACATAGTATGAAGTTATTTTGATGTAATAAAGTGTTGGTTCAGACCCACTTCAGGAAGTACCCGTGCTAAGGATTATTCAACTCTGGTCTGACCAATTGGAATTCACGCTTCAAGAATGTTTTGATCACCTGGACTGGGATATTTTCCGGGTAGCCGAGATTATTATCAATGTGTATACGCTGATTTAAGGTTATCAGGAAGTGTATAGGAGATGTTGTACCCACTGTGACTATGAAAATGGCAGCATTCGCGCGGAACTGAAAGCGCAAACATCGCATTTAACCATAGCAAGGTGACTGGGAATATGGCCAAATCCAAAAAGTGTAGTTATTCCCGCCGTAAGGCAATCAAACAGGCAAAACATCAGAGACAAAGTGGAGTCTCAACTCAATGGCTCAGACACAACTTGTGGCAGGTTCTTCAGACAATCACGGACTACAAAGGGGAAACCAGCCATGTCGCAGACAACGACATCTTGCTTCTGGGAAGTTAAACATCTTCGCTCGCTCGGAGGATAATACAGCGTCACCGACGCGGCCCACTACCAAGGACTGTGGGCTCTCCTTCTCCATGGCCACCATAAGACATTTAAACATGTTAACCCTCGCAAGGCCGCCGGCCCAGGTGGCATCGCTAGCCGCATCCTCAGAGCGTGCGCAGACCAGCTGGCTGGAGTGTTTACGGACATATTCAATCTCTCCCTATCTCAGTCTACTGTCTCCACATGCTTCAAGATGTCCACTATTCTTCCTGTACCCAAGAAAGCAAAGGTAAGTGAACTAAATGACTATTAGCTTACCCAAATAGATCCACAGACGATGCAATCGCCATCACACTGCCCTATCCCATCTGGACAAGAGGAATACCTATGTAAGAATACTGTTCATTGACTAAAGCTCAGCATTCAACACCATAGTAATCTCCAAGCTTATCATTAAGCTTGAGGCCCTGGGTCTGAACCCCACCCTGTGCAATTTGGTCCTGGACTTCACCTCGCAGCACAACGCCTCTCCCCTATTTGACCTAGAGAGTTTGTGAATGCATTGACATGTAGGATACGTGTACCTTTAAAGAAAATGTATGTTTTGTCTTTGAGCTGTTCTTGTCTATTGATGCTCTGTATTATGTCATTCTGTATTATGTTTCATGTTTTGTGTGGACCCCAGGAAGAGTAGCTGCTACTTTTGCAACAGCTAATGGGGATCCTAATAAAATACAACAAAAAAAGACAAATTCCCAATGTCAAAAGGAATTGATCGTGTACTTTAGGAAACAGCAGAGGAAGCACCCCCCTGTCCACATCGACGGGACCACAGTGGAGCAGGTGGAAAGCTTCAAGTTCCTCGGCGTACACATCCCTGACGAACTGAAATGTTCCACCCACACAGACAGTGTGGTGAAGAGAGCACAACAGCACCTCTTCAATCTCAGGAGGTTGAAGAAATGTAGCTTGACACCTAAAACCCACAAACTTTTACAGATGCACAATTGAGAGCATCCTGTCGGGTTGTATCTCCGCCTGGTAAGGCAACTGCACCGCCCGCAACCACAGGGCTCGCCAGAGTGTGGTTCGGTCTGCCCAGAACTTCACCAGGGGCAAACTACCTGTCCTACAGGACACATACAGCACCTGATGTCACAGGAAGGCCAAAAAGATCAAGGACAACAACCACCCGAGCCACTGCCTGTTCACCCCGCTATCATCCAGAAGGTGAGATCAGTACAGGTGCATCAAAAGCTGGGACCAAGAGATTGAAAAACAGCTTCTATCTCAAGGCCCTCAGACTTAAATTATGTTAAATAAACATCACATTAGAGGCTGCTGCCCTAGACTTGTAATCATTGGCCACTTTAATAATCATTACATATTTTGCATTCCTCATCTGACATTACTCGGCCAATATTTCTATATTCTTAATTCCTTTACTTAAGATTTGTGTGTATTGTTGTGGAATTGTTAGATTTTACTGCACTGTTAGAGCTAGAAACACAAGCATTTCATTTACATTACATTGACATTTAAGTCATTTAGCAGACGCTCTTATCCAGAGCGACTTACAAATTGGTGCATTCACCTTATGACATCCAGTGGAACAGTCACTTTACAATAGTGCATCTAAATCTTAAAGGGGGGGTGAGAGGGATTACTTATCCTATCCTAGGTATTCCTTAAAGATGTGGGGTTTCAGGTGTCTCCGGAAGGTGGTGATTGACTCCGCTGTCCTGGCGTCGTGAGGGAGTTTGTTCCACCATTGGGGGCCAGAGCAGCGAACAGTTTTGACTGGGCTGAGCGGGAGCTGTACTTCCTCAGTGGTAGGGAGGCGAGCAGGCCAGAGGTGGATGAACGCAGTGCCCTTGTTTGGGTGTAGGGCCTGATCAGAGCCTGGAGGTACTGAGGTGCCGTTCCCCTCACAGCTCCGTAGGCAAGCACCATGGTCTTGTAGCGGATGCGAGCTTCAACTGGAAGCCAGTGGAGAGAACGGAGGAGCGGGGTGACGTGAGAGAACTTGGGAAGGTTGAACACCAGACGGGCTGCGCGTTCTGGATGAGTTGAAGGGGTTTAATGGCACAGGCAGGGAGCACAGCCAACAGCGAGTTGCAGTAATCCAGACGGGAGATGACAAGTGCCTGGATTAGGACCTGCGCCGCTTCCTGTGTGAGGCAGGGTCGTACTCTGCGGATGTTGTAGAGCATGAACCTACAGGAACGGGCCACCGCCTTGATGTTGGTTGAGAACGACAGGGTGTTGTCCAGGATCACGCCAAGGTTCTTAGCGCTCTGGGAGGAGGACACAATGGAGTTGTCAACCGTGATGGCGAGATCATGGAACGGGCAGTCCTTCCCCGGGAGGAAGAGCAGCTCCGTCTTGCCGAGGTTCAGCTTGAGGTGGTGATCCGTCATCCACACTGATATGTCTGCCAGACATGCAGAGATGCGATTCGCCACCTGGTCATCAGAAGGGGGAAAGGAGAAGATTAATTGTGTGTCGTCTGCATAGCAATGAAAGGAGAGACCATGTGAGGTTATAACAGAGCCAAGTGACTTGGTGTATAGCGAGAATAGGAGAGGGCCTAGAACAGAGCCCTGGGGGACACCAGTGGTGAGAGCGCGTGGTGAGAAGACAGATTCTCGCCACGCCACCTGGTAGGAGCGACCTGTCAGGTAGGACGCAATCCAAGCGTGGGCCGCGCTGGAGATGCCCAACTCGGAGAGGGTGGAGAGGAGGATCTGATGGTTCACAGTATCGAAGGCAGCCGATAGATCTAGAAGGATGAGAGCAAAGGAGAGAGAGTTAGCTTTAGCAGTGCGGAGCGCCTCCGTGATACAGAGGAGAGCAGTCTCAGTTGAATGACTAGTCTTGAAACCTGACTGATTTGGATCAAGAAGGTCATTCAGAGAGAGATAGCGGGAGAGCTGGGCACGTTCAAGAGTTTTGGAGAGAAAAGAAAGAAGGGATACTGGTCTGTAATTGTTGACATCGGAGGGATTGAGTGTAGGTTTTTTCAGAAGGGGTGCAACTCTCGCTCTCTTGAAGACGGAAGGGACGTAGCCAGCGGTCAGGGATGAGTTGATGAGCGAGGTGAGGTAAGGGAGAAGGTCTCCAGAAATGGTCTGGAGAAGAGAGGAGGGGATAGGGTCAAGCGGGCAGGTTGTTGGGCGGCCGGCCGTCACAAGACGCGAGATTTCATCTGGAGAGAGAGGGGGAGAAAGAGGTCAGAGCACAGGGTAGGGCAGTGTGAGCAGAACCAGCGGTGTCGTTTGACTTAGCAAATGAGGATCGGATGTCGTCGACCTTCTTTTCAAAATGGTTGACGAAGTCATCTGCAGAGATGGAGGAGGGGGGAGGGGGAGGAGGATTCAGGAGGGAGGAGAAGGTGGCAAAGAGCTTCCTAGGGTTAGAGGCAGATGCTTGGAATTTAGCGTGGTAGAAAGTGGCTTTAGCAGCAGAGACAGAGGAGGAAAATGTAGAGAGGAGGGAGTGAAAGGATGCCAGGTCCGCAGGGAGGCGAGTTTTCCTCCATTTCCGCTCGGCTGCCCGGAGCCCTGTTCTGTGAGCTCGCAATGAGTCATCGAGCCACGGAGCGGGAGGGGAGGACCGAGCCGGCCTGGAGGATAGGGGACATAGAGAGTCAAAGGATGGAGAGAGGGAGGAGAGGAGGGTTGAGGAGGCAGAATCAGGAGATAGGTTGGAGAAGGTTTGAGCAGAGGGAAGAGATGATAGGATGGAAGAGGAGAGAGTAGCGGGGAGAGAGAGCGAAGGTTGGGACGGCGCGATACCATCCGAGTAGGGGCAGTGTGGGAGGTGTTGGATGAGAGCGAGAGGGAAAAGGATACAAGGTAGTGGTCGGAGACTTGGAGGGGAGTTGCAATGAGGTTAGTGGAAGAACAGCATCTAGTAAAGATGAGGTCGAGCGTATTGCCTGCCTTGTGAGTAGGGGGAAGGTGAGAGGGTGAGGTCAAAAGAGGAGAGGAGTGGAAAGAAGGAGGCAGAGAGGAATGAGTCAAAGGTAGACGTGGGGAGGTTAAAGTCGCCCAGAACTGTGAGAGGTGAGCCGTCCTCAGGAAAGGAGCTTATCAAGGCATCAAGCTCATTGATGAACTCTCCGAGGGAACCTGGAGGGCGATAAATGATAAGGATGTTAAGCTTGAAAGGGCTGGTAACTGTGACAGCATGGAATTCAAAGGAGGCGATAGACAGATGGGTAAGGGGAGAAAGAGAGAATGACCACTTGGGAGAGATGAGGATCCCGGTGCCACCACCCCGCTGACCAGAAGCTCTCGGGGTGTGCGAGAACACGTGGGCGGACGAAGAGAGAGCAGTAGGAGTAGCAGTGTTGTCTGTGGTGATCCATGTTTCCGTCAGTGCCAAGAAGTCGAGGGACTGGAGGGAGGCATAGGCTGAGATGAACTCTGCCTTGTTGACCGCAGATCGGCAGTTCCAGAGGCTACCGGAGACCTGGAACTCCACGTGGGTCGTGCGTGCTGGGACCACCAGATTAGGGTGGCTGCGGCCACGCGGTGTGGAGCGTTTGTATGGTCTGTGCAGAGAGGAGAGAACAGGGATAGACAGACACATAGTTGACAGGCTACAGAAGAGGCTACGCTAATGCAAAGGAGATTGGAATGACAAGTGGACTACACGTCTCGAATGTTCAGAAAGTTAAGCTTACGTAGCAAGAATCTTATTGACTAAAATGATTAAAATGATACAGTACTGCTGAAGTAGGCTAGCTGGCAGTGGGTGCGTTGTTGACACTACACTAATCAAGTCGTTCCGTTGAGTGTAATAGTTTCTGCAGTGCTGCTATTTGGGGGCTAGCTGGATAGCTAGTAGTGTTGTTTACGTTACGTTGCGTTAAAAGAACGACAATAGCTGGCTAGCTAACCTAGAAAATCGCTCTAGACTACACAATTATCTTTGATACAAAGACGGCTATGTAGCTAGCTATGTAGCTAGCTACGATCAAACAAATCAAACCGTTGTACTGTAATGAAATTAAATGAAAATGTGATACTACCTGTGAATGCGACCGGGTTGTGAGTCTATTCGGTAGACGTCGGCTAGCTGTTGGCTAGCTGTTGGCTAGCTAGCAGTGTCTCCTACGTTAAGGACGACAAATAGCTGGCTAGCTAACCTCGGTAAATTAAGATAATCACTCTAAGACTACACACTCTAAACCTAAACTACACAATTATCTTGGATACGAAGATACAAAGACAGCTATGTAGCTAGCTAACACTACACTAATCAAGTCGTTCAGTTGAGTGTAATAGTTTCTCCAGTGCAGCTAATCAGTGGACGTTAGCTAGCTGGCTAGTGAAGACTACGTTAGGACGGCGAAATACGATAATTACGCAATTATCTTTGATACAAAGACGGCTATGTAGCTAGCTGAGAAGAAATTGCTAAGATTAGACAAATCAAACTGTTGTGCTATAATGAAATGTAATGAAATGTAATTAAAAAGTTATACTACCTGCGGGAGCGAAGTGCCGATGCGACCACTCGCTCCAATCCGGAATACCTGCAATAACATCTGATAAACACGTGTATGTGACAAATAACATTTGATTTGATGTTGTAAGTGTCACGAATAGGCTCGAAGCCCGTAACAAAAAGGGAGATAACGTGGAGATAAAGAATAACAAAATATGTTTATTAATTGAAGTAAAGTAAATACAATTAACAGTGGTGTGTGTTTAGTCAGTAGTGTAAGTGAGTGGTCACGTGTATACATGTGATAATGAGGGATGTTGAAAGGTGCCAACGCAAACAAACCAAATAGCCACAAAAAATGACACAACAAAAATCTGTGTGTCTGCATGGAGAGAGTCTCCTCAATGAATGAGGAAGAGGTGCATTTATCCTGGGACACACCCGAGCCCAGGTGTGTCCCATTTCACTGACGACCCTCCCGGCTCCACCCACCGACATCCTGTTAAGGAAAACAAGAGCTATGAGAAATAATTCATCAAACAGAGTGGGAGGGTCGTCACAGTAAGCCATTGCTGCCCCTTGCAACATTGTAAGTACAACATCATCTTTCTAATTTGATATTGAGTTGAATGTACTGGTGCCCAACCCATATATTTCAGCAGTGCATTGTACCCTACACCATAATTTCAAATGGTAAGACGTGTCCTGTTAAAGCTAAAGTTTACTGGCTGATGAATGACAATAACGTCGTATGCCTATTTACCGCAACATATGATTTAATAGTTATTTTACCAAAATTAATTTGTTAATTCATATATTCATGGTATAAAAATATATAGAATTTTACATGATAAAGTTCACAAACTATAGCCTACTAAGATAGGCATATGGCACAATGCTGATTGATATAGGTTATGAGCAGTGGATTGGTCTGAGCAACTTTAGTAGGCCTAATGATTTTGTTGTAAGTAATGAGAAAACAGGATACATACACAAATTCCGACATCAGTGGACCTGCGTGAGGGGTGTCATGAAGAATTAGGGCGTTTTGAAAGGGCTGATACAGCGTTAACTATTTAGGCCGCGCAGGGCTCCGGTTACCATTTGTAACAGGGAACAACTTATTATAGATTATTATATGGCGACTGATCTTCAAATAGGCTATGCAATATATTGCAATATTTGCAATAATAAGCTTCAAATCAAAATCAAATCAAATTTTATTTGTCAAATACACATGGTTAGCAGATGTTAATGCGAGTGTAGCGAAATGCTTGTGCTTCTAGTTCCGACAATGCAGTAATAACCTACAAGTAATCTATCTAACAATTCCAAAACTACTACCTTATAGACACAAGTGTAAGGGGATAAAGAATATGTACATAAAGATATATGAATGAGTGATGGTACAGAGCGGCATAGGCAAGATACAGTAGATGGTATCGAGTACAGTATATACATATGAAATGAGTATGTAAACAAAGTGGCATAGTTAAAGTGGCTAGTGATACATGTATTACATAAAGAGCAGAGGAGAGCTTTAGGAGAGCAGAGGCAGCCTGTGAAAGGAACCAGCGGTATGTGGGAACACGGCTGGCAAGGAAGCCCAAGAGGCAGCCCCCCCAAAAAAACATTTTGGGGGGGCACACGGGGAGTGTGGCAGAGTCAGGAAGCAGACCTGAGCCAACTCCCCGTGCTTACCATGGAGAGCATGGGACTGGTCAGGCCCCATGGTATGGGGTGAAGCTCACGGTATCAAGGTGGAGCATTCACAGGCTGGTGTGCTCGGTGCTAGCGTCCCGCATTTGCCGGGCGGAAGCTGGCATCCAGCCAGAACGGGTGGGGCCACCTCTGCGCTCAAGACCACCAGTGCGCCTCCACGGCCCAGTGTATCCGGTGCCTTGGCCAAGGAAGAGGCCTCCTGTGTGTCTCCCCAGCCCGGTGAGTCCTGAGTCTCCCTCCTGTCCGGAGCTGCCAGAGTCTCCCTCCTGTCCGGAGCTGCCAGAGTCTCCCTCCTGTCCGGAGCTGCCAGAGTCTCCCTCCTGTCCGGAGCTGCCAGAGTCTCCCTCCTGTCCGGAGCTGCCAGAGTCTCCCTCCTGTCCGGAGCTGCCAGAGTCTCCCTCCTGTCCGGAGCTGCCAGAGTCTCCCTCCTGTCCGGAGCAGCCAGAGCCGCCCTCCTGTCCGGAGCTGCCAGAGCCGCCCTCCTGTCCGGAGCTGCCAGAGCCGCCCTCCTGTCCGGAGCTGCCAGAGCCGCCCTCCTGTCCGGAGCTGCCAGAGCCGCCCTCCTGTCCGGAGCTGCCAGAGCCGCCCTCCTGTCCGGAGCTGCCAGAGCCGCCCTCCTGTCCGGAGCTGCCAGAGCCGCAGCCCCTCACTCCAGAGGCGACCCTCAGTCCAGTAGCGCCCTCTACGAGGGTCTTCAGTCCGGGGCCCGCTGCATTGGGTTCTTCACCTAAGTGGGCCAAGACTGAGGTGGAGCGGGGTCCACCCGGACCCTCCCCTTTAGAGTCAGGTTTTGCGGCCGGAGTCCACACCTTTGTGGGGAGGGGGGGGGGGGGGGGGGGGGGTACTGTCACGCCCTGGCCACAGAGAGGCTTTTTATTCTCTATTTTGGTTAGGCCAGGGTGTGACTAGGGTGGGCATTCTATGTCCTTTTTTTCTATGTTTTGTATTTCTATGTCTTGGCCTGGTATGGTTCTCAATCAGGGACAGCTGTCTATTGTTGTCTCTGATTGAGAACCATACTTAGGTACCCTTTCCCTCCACCTGTTTTGTGGGAAGTTAACTTTGACTTTGTTCAGGGCACATAGCCCAAAGCTTCACGGTTTGGTTTTGTTCTTTGTTTTGTCGGCCTCATTTTTAATAAAAGGAAAATGTATGCTTACCATGCAGCACCTTGGTCCAGTCCTTCAGCCAGCCGTGACACCAGTCCTTTTTCCACATGTCGCGCCTGACCTTAGAGAGCCTTGTTTATTCTTTATTTGGTTAGGTCAAGGTGTGACTTGGGTGGGCAAATCTATGTTTCTATTTCTTTGTTGGCCTAATATGGTTCCCAATCAGAGGCAGCTGTTTATCGTTGTCTCTGATTGGGGATCATACTTAGGCAGCCTTTTTTCCCACCTTAGATTGTGGGATCTTGTTTTTGTGTAGCTGCCTGTGAGCAGCCCAGAACGAACGTCACTTTTCATTTGTGCTTGTTTGTTTTTATTTGAGTTTCGATTTATTAAAATATGTGGAACTCTACGCACGCTGCGCCTTGATCCAATCCATCTTCAAACGGACGTAACACCCCATCTCTTTCAACCATACAGTTTTTCATTTCCTCATCAATCCATGGAGCCTTAACAGTCAGTTTCTTAACAGGTGCATGTTCATCAATAATTGGAAGAAGCATTCATCAAGTGCAGCGTCTGGATGCTCCTCAATAATCACATCAGACCAGCAAATATTTGTAACATCATCCAGATAAGAGTCAAAGCAAAATATTTTGTATGATCTCTTATATACAATTTTAGGTCCAGCTGTTGTAACTTTGGCTTTCCTGGATATAGCCACTATATTGTGATCACTGCATCCAATGGGTATGGCTATAGCTTTAGAACAAAGTTCTACAGCAATAGGAAAATGTGATCGATTCATGTGGATGATCTTGTTCCTGTAAAGTTTGTAAACACCCTGGTAGGTTGAGGATGATATTGATACGAATCCGGTTAGGGTTAGAAAAATAAACTACAAAATGTCGCCATATTAGTAGTTCACAACTTATCTGGTTTAGGGAAGAAAATGTCTCATTATTTTTACATAAATGATTTCAGAAGAAAAACGGATATTGCATGAGAAAACGTCAACGTGATTCAAATTAAAGACAGATGAAGCTACAATAATTGATGAATACTATCTAAACGTAATAATACAAATCTGGCAGGATCACATGACACCCTTACTACAAAGGCAGTATTAACATTAAGTGATGTCACGCTACATAACCTTACTGGAAAAACACAGCAGTGACCCAAACCTGCATTTTTACCATTCTCCCTCTTTATATGTCAGAGACTCAGATGTTGTTATGATCATAACCTGTAACATGTACAATTTATTTCCTCTAATTGTGATAATACAAGCAATTGCAACCTTTGATAGCAAAAGTCACTGTTGTCAAATATACAGGACCTATTCAACAGCCCATACGACAAAAAGATTGCAGTCAGCTTGCAATATAACTGCAGTATGCTGTAAATACTGCATCCAAAATAACAGTTTTTCTTACTGCAATTACTAAAACCATAATACCACAGTCGACTGCAGTTACTGCACATTTTACTGCGGTTTCAAAATTGCAATCTTTTTTGTAAGGGAGGGCTCAACGTTACAGAATGGTCACGTAGAAATGTTCTATGTAGAGGCAATTGTGTCAGCAGTACAATCAAACTATAACAACACTTCAAAATTGACCAGGAACATACCGATTCTAAGTATGAAATTTATTGATGAATGAATGAATGAATGTGCTATACATATTGTAGCCACGGGAGGTTGGTGGCTTCTTAATTGGGGAGGACGGGCTCATTGTAATGGCAGGAGCAGAATAAGTGGAATGGTATCGCACCGTTACAGTCATTATTATGAGCCGTCCTCCCCTATACAGCCTCCATTGATTGTAGCAGTTTACCTAGAATTTGTTCATGTTACTGACCCAAATCGTAATATCTTAATATAACACTGGAGATCCATTTGGTCTCCACAGAATTGGGAAAATGGGACCAGGCTACATGTATGCCATCTACCATTGTATCCTCCTGGCTCTGCCAATTGCCTTATCTGCTGCTGTCCTGATTCATGGTACTAGATCTGTCATATTTGCATGTAGGTGGTTATGCCATTAAACAATAACATAGGATTATATTGAATCCATTTAATTCTTAATAATGCCTTCATAAAGCACAGACCACACATTGGAAACTGAAGAGGATTTATTATATGGAAGGGAGGGTGTGAGTATATAGAGAAAGAAAGGGAACGAGAGAGCTCCTTCATAGGTATAGGGACAAGAGTAGGCTTTAGGAGATGGTAGGTAGGTGGGCCCAGGTGCTCCGCCATTTTCTGCCACTGCAATGAAAAGCCACCACCACCAACAACAACAAAATGAACAAACCACATCAAGATAAGTCAAATGGAAGAATTAAATAACTTTTATGTTTGAATTTTTTCCTGATTTACATACAGTATGTGCAGAGGAACAGGAGCTCAAGCAGTAGTACATCTGAGGTGCCAGTACTCAGCTCCGGTGAGCTCCAACCGAAGTCAAGCACTGCATAAAGTATGTCCCAATAGATGGAAAAGTGACAAAACTCTGGCAGAGCATCCTACTTACCAGGATCATGGCTTCCATCTGATTAAATCTTCTCGCTGCCCCTTTTATGAACAGAATTTAGCAAATGTTATTATTTGAAATTGCTTGCTTTGTGGTTTTATGTAATTTACAACCTTTTACTGAATTCACAAATTTACTCAAATGATGGATGGAATTGACTATACTGACTGTACATCCTTGCAAATAACTAGGTGCAGGTCAAATAGAGGTGACATGTATTGTTACTGTTTACAGAAAATCTAACAATTTCACCAGTTTGACCTTTTTATTGCATAATAACATCAATGTCATAACTGTTCTTCCCTTCCCTGTTCTTCCCTTAAATTCCGTTCTAACTAACCTCCCTAACTCTGGACTTCACCACTGTCTCAACTGTTCTTAAAGATTTCCTATCCTTGCATTACCATTCTATCATGTGTAGAAATATCCCTATTTCAGAATGCATTTTAGTTATTCCCTCAAATATGCTGTTGATAACTTAGTTGACTTTCACTGTCATTGCTGGTACATTAATAAACAACTAAGATAACGTGCTGTACTATAGAGATGACAGCCCAGGCTCGCATTGTGTACAGTGGAGACAAAGCAAATAGTCAGTGACAAATTAAAGATAGTTCCATGTACCATTGCTTATTCGGTTTCTGTCTTTTCTGGCACTCTGCAGTGCCGGTGTCCTCCAACATTATCACAATGGACCCCTGCTTCTCTTCCACTGTGAACTTCAACCTGAATGAACACACACAGACATAATTGGTACTGAAAATCTTAGGTGGCACATGCACATTATTTGCCGGTCCAAATTCACTCACCACCCCTCCTTCTTGGCCCTGGCTTAACCCTTAGGTTTTTCTGAAGGGTCTGGATAGGTATAATCAGGAAAGTGATGGAACTTACACCATATTGCTTACACCTTAGACATAAAAGCATCTAATGGTTAGGGCCAAGGGACAGGGAGTGAACTGGGAACTGGGAACGGCTGATTCACTATGGGTAAAGCCCATTTTATCTCTAATTGTGCTTTTTGTGACTCCTCTCTTTGGCTGGAAAAATGGCTGTGTTTTTCTGTGAGTTGATGGTGACCTAACATAATTGTTTGTGGTGCTTTCGCTGTAAAGCCTTTTTGAAATCAGACACTGCGGCTGGATTAATGAAAACTTTATCTTTAACCTGTTAAGTCGACCCTCTACTTTTTCGAACATTCTGTTAAAAATCGCGCAACATTTCAGCGCCCTGCTACTCATGCCAGGAATATAGTATATGCATATTATTAGTATGTGTGGATAGCAAACACTCTGACGTTTCTAAAACTGGTTAAATCACGGCTGTGACTTTAACAGAGCGTGAGTTTCATCGAATAGTGCAGGAAAACCTGATCACTGAAAATGGAAATAAATATCCTTGCGCTTACTTCCAGGAATTGTTCAAAGTGAACCGAATTACATGAGACCGAGGTTTCAGCGCCTACAGCTACCACACGTTGTCTAGAGTCTTGTCATTTGATTTGCAATTGATTCTTGGTCTAACCGGTTCAAGGGAACTCCTTCCCTCCGTTCTCCGACCGGATGTTTTGGTCGAGCTCTCTCGGCCATGTTTTTTTCAAGACGACACCTATAGAAGTTACATCGCCTCCTGATGAATTTTATCACTTATTAACGTGTACTAATACCTAAAGTTGCATTACAAAAGTATTTTGAAGTGTTTTGTGAAAGTTTATCGTCGACTTTTTTGAATTAAAAAAAATGACGTTACGTTATGAAACGCTATTTTTTTTCATTTATCACACAGTCTACATAGAACGATATCTAGGCTATATATGGACCGATTTAATCGAAAAAAAGACCCAATAGTGATTATGGGACATCTAGGAGTGCCAACAAAGAAGATGGTCAAAGGTAATGAATGTTTTATATTTTATTGTGCGGTTTGTGTAGCGCCGAATATGCTAATTATTTTGTTTACGTCCCCTGCGGGTCTTTTGTGGTGTTACATGCTATCAGATAATAGCTTCTCATGCTTTCGCCGAAAAGAAATTTAAAAATCTGACTTGTTGCCTGGATTCACAACGAGTGTAGCTTTAATTCAATACCCTGCATGTGTATTTTAATGAACGTTTGAGTTTTAACTAATACTATTAGCATTTAGCGTAGTGCATTTGCATTTCCAGAGCTCTAGATGGGACGCCTGCGTGCCAGGTAGGAGCAAGTGGTTAACCTCTCTGCGCACAGAAACCGGTAGCAGGATGAAATTCTACAACATACGGTGATCGCTACATAAATAGTCATGTTAAACACTCATGAAAATACAAGTGTCTCACATGTTTCGAAAGCCTAGAATCTTGCTAATTCAACTGCGTTGTCAGATTTAAAAAAGGATTTACTGCGAAAGAATACGATGCGATGATCTGAGTAGAGCCCCCCCCCAAAAAACTCTTTCAACCAGCACAGGGGTAACAAAATCACAAACGGCAATAAAATTCATTGTTTACCTTT
Source organism: Oncorhynchus gorbuscha (assembly GCF_021184085.1). Lineage (NCBI taxonomy): Eukaryota > Metazoa > Chordata > Actinopteri > Salmoniformes > Salmonidae > Oncorhynchus > Oncorhynchus gorbuscha. The sequence continues at coordinate 32,756,246 of NC_060183.1, read as the reverse complement.
GACGATCTTCCTCTGTTTGCAATCCCAATGCTCATTGTTACACAATGAATGGTCTTTTGTTTGATAAAATCCATTTTTATAGCCTAACACGAAACATTTTGTGAAATGCTTGTGTCGTGAATTCCATCTCATTCCAATTTTGACGACACATTCGAGGTAAATACACACACAAAACGTGACTTTTCCAGTCATGTTTGGTTTCATTGCAATCAACTGGTTTGTTTGTAACAGTCAATACGTCCCGCGAAATGACCCATCAGGTTTGGTTTGTTTGTAACACAACCAAACCTGATGGGTCATTTTGTGGGATGTATTGACTGAAAGAAACCGATTTGAAGACAACAAGTAATGACATCATTGTGCACCAATGATATGACCGCTGTTTCGTTGATTGACTGTATTTTAACCCAATGACCACTGATCGTCTTGAAATCTAGCTGGGTAGATAGCCAATGAGCTGAGGTAAACAGGCAATATGTAATGTTTATGTGTTGGAAGACCAATCCATGTAGTAAATGTAACAGATGTGAAACGGCTAGCTTAGTTAGAGGTGTGCGCTAAATAGCGTTTCGATCGGTTACGTCACTTGCTCTGAGACCTTGAAGTAGTGTTTCCCCTTGCTCTGCAAGGGCCACGGCTTTTGTGGAGCGATGGGTAACGATGCTTCGAGGGTGACTGTTGTCGTTGTGTGCAGAAGGTCCCTGGTTCGCGCCCGGGTATGGGCGAGGGGACGGTTTAAAATTATACTGTTACATAAACTCCGGCGTAAAGAGGTTAATTCGCCATTGACGATTCATACCGGAAGGATGTTGTCATGCAGGTGAAAGAGGACCCAAAAGCGACTTGGCGAAAACAGAGTCTTTAATCCAGTAAAGTAAATACAATCAAAAAACACAACTTTCACTCGAAATGACGAGGACAAACTGGAGACTCGATCTTGAACAGCAGGTGAACAGCAGGTTGCCTCGGGAAGGCACTTGAACCAAACAGACTCAGACACCTGCTCACCACGCAGCATCTGAGGAAAACACGACACGACAGGGCGATACACAAACACAGCACGGTGAATTCTAGACAAGGAACCGACAGGGCAGAAACGAATAACAAGGAGAGAAATAGGGACTCTAATCAGGGAAAAGGATCGGGAACAGGTGTGGGAAGACTAAATGATTGATTAGGGGAATAGGAACAGCTGGGAGCAGGAACGGAACGATAGAGAGAAGAGAGAGCGGGAGAGTGAGAGAGGGAGGGGAGAGAGAGGGATAGAAAGAGGGAAAGAACCTAATAAGACCAGCAGAGGGAAACGAATAGAAGGAGAAGAACAGGGACAAGGCATGATAATCAATGACAAAACATGACAGTACCCCCCACTCACCGAGCGCCTCCTGGCGCACTCGAGGAGGAATCCTGGCGGCAACGGAGGAAATCATCAATGAGTGAACGGTCCAGCACGTCCCGAGACGGAACCCAACTCCTCTCCTCAGGACCGTAACCCTCCCAATCCACTAAGTATTGGTGACCCCGTCCCCGAGAACGCATGTCCATGATCTTATGTACCTTGTAAATAGGTGCGCTCTCGACAAGGACGGGAGGGGGAGGGAAGACGAACGGGAGTGCGAAGAAAGGGCTTGACACAGGAGACATGGAAGACAGGATGGACGCGACGAAGATGTCGCGGAAGAAGCAGTCGCACAGCGACAGGATTGACGACCTGGGAGACACGGAACGGACCAATGAACCGCGGAGTCAACTTACGAGAAGCTGTCGTAAGAGGAAGGTTGCGAGTGGAAAGCCACACTCTCTGGCCGCAACAATACCTTGGACTCTTAATCCTGCGTTTATTGGCGGCTCTCACAGTCTGTGCCCTGTAACGGCAAAGTGCAGACCTCACCCTCCTCCAGGTGCGCTCACAACGTTGGACAAACGCTTGAGCGGAGGGAACGCTGGACTCGGCAAGCTGGGATGAGAACAGAGGAGGCTGGTAACCCAGACTACTCTGAAACGGAGATAACCCGGTAGCAGACGAAGGAAGCGAATTGTGAGCGTATTCTGCCCAGGGGAGCTGTTCTGCCCAAGACGCAGGGTTTCTGAAAGAAAGGCTGCGTAGTATGCGACCAATCGTCTGATTGGCCCTCTCTGCTTGACCGTTAGACTGGGGATGAAACCCGGAAGAGAGACTGACGGACGCACCAATCAAACGACAGAACTCCCTCCAAAACTGTGACGTGAATTGCGGGCCTCTGTCTGAAACGGCGTCTAACGGGAGGCCATGAATTCTGAATACATTCTCGATAATGATTTGTGCCGTCTCCTTAGCGGAAGGAAGTTTAGCGAGGGGAATGAAATGTGCCGCCTTAGAGAACCTATCGACAACCGTAAGAATCACAGTCTTCCCCGCAGACAAAGGCAGACCGGTAATGAAGTCTAGGGCGATGTGAGACCATGGTCGAGAAGGAATGGGGAGCGGTCTGAGACGACCGGCAGGAGGAGAGTTACCCGACTTAGTCTGCGCGCAGTCCGAACAAGCAGCCACGAAACGGCGCGTGTCACGCTCCTGAGTCGGCCACCAAAAGCGCTGGCGAATAGACGCAAGAGTGCCTCGAACACCGGGATGACCAGCTAACTTGGCAGAGTGAGCCCACTGAAGAACAGCCAGACGAGTGGAAACAGGAACGAAAAGGAGGTTACTAGGACAAGCGCGCGGCGACGCAGTGTGCGTGAGTGCTTGCTTAACCTGTCTTTCAATTCCCCAGACTGTTAACCCGACAACACGCCCATAAGGAAGAATCCCCTCGGGATCAGTAGAAGCCACAGAAGAACTAAACAGACGGGATAAGGCATCAGGCTTGGTGTTCTTGCTACCCGGACGGTAAGAAATCACAAACTCGAAACGAGCGAAAAACAACGCCCAACGAGCTTGACGGGCATTAAGTCGTTTGGCAGAACGGATGTACTCAAGGTTCTTATGGTCTGTCCAAACGACAAAAGGAACGGTCGCCCCCTCCAACCACTGTCGCCATTCGCCTAGGGCTAAGCGGATGGCGAGCAGTTCACGGTTACCCACATCATAGTTGCGCTCAGATGGCGACAGGCGATGAGAAAAATAAGCGCAAGGATGAACCTTATCGTCAGACTGGAAGCGCTGGGATAGAATGGCTCCCACGCCTACCTCTGAAGCGTCAACCTCGACAATGAATTGTCTAGTGACGTCAGGAGTAACGAGGATAGGAGCGGACGTAAAACGTTCTTTTAGAAGATCAAAAGCTCCCTGGGCGGAACCGGACCACTTAAAACACGTCTTGACAGAAGTAAGAGCTGTGAGAGGGGCAGCAACTTGACCGAAATTACGAATGAAACGCCGATAGAAATTAGCGAAACCTAAAAAGCGCTGCAACTCGACACGTGACCTTGGAACGGGCCAATCACTGACAGCTTGGACCTTAGCGGAATCCATCTGAATGCCTTCAGCGGAAATAACGGAACCGAGAAAAGTAACGGAGGAGACATGAAAAGAGCACTTCTCAGCCTTTACGTAGAGACAATTCTCTAAAAGGCGCTGTAGAACACGTCGAACGTGCTGAACATGAATCTCGAGTGACGGAGAAAAAATCAGGATATCGTCAAGATAGACAAAAACAAAGATGTTCAGCATGTCTCTCAGAACATCATTAACTAATGCCTGAAAAACAGCTGGCGCATTGGCGAGACCGAACGGCAGAACCCGGTACTCAAAATGCCCTAACGGAGTGTTAAACGCCGTTTTCCACTCGTCCCCCTCTCTGATGCGCACGAGATGGTAAGCGTTACGAAGGTCCAACTTAGTAAAGCACCTGGCTCCCTGCAGAATCTCGAAGGCTGATGACATAAGGGGAAGCGGATAACGATTCTTAACCGTTATGTCATTCAGCCCTCGATAATCCACGCAGGGGCGCAGAGTACCGTCCTTCTTCTTAACAAAAAGAACCCCGCCCCGGCCGGAGAGGAAGAAGGCACTATGGTACCGGCGTCAAGAGACACAGACAAATAATCCTCGAGAGCCTTACGTTCGGGAGCCGACAGAGAGTATAGTCTACCCCGAGGAGGAGTGGTCCCCGGAAGGAGATCAATACTACAATCATACGACCGGTGAGGAGGAAGGGAGTTGGCTCGGGACCGACTGAAGACCGTGCGCAGATCATGATATTCCTCCGGCACTCCTGTCAAATCGCCAGGTTCCTCCTGAGAAGTAGGGACAGAAGAAACGGGAGGGATGGCAGACATTAAACACTTCACATGACAAGAAACGTTCCAGGATAGGATAGAATTACTAGACCAATTAATAGAAGGATTATGACATACTAGCCAGGGATGACCCAAAACAACAGGTGTAAACGGTGAACGGAAAATCAAAAAAGAAATAGTCTCACTGTGGTTACCAGATACTGTGAGGGTTAAAGGTAGTCTCAAATCTGATACTGGGAAGATGACTACCATCTAAGGCGAACATGGGCGTAGGCTTCTCTAACTCTCTGAAAGGAATGTCATGTTTCCGAACCCATGCTTCGTCCATGAAACAACCCTCAGCCCCAGAGTCTATCAAGGCACTACATGTAGCACCCGAACCGGTCCAGCGTAGATGGACCGACAAAGTAGTACAGGATTTTGATGGAGAGACTTGAGTAGTTGCGCTCACCTGTAGCCCTCCGCTTACAGATGAGCTCTGGCTTTTACTGGACATGAATTAACAAAATGTCCAGCAACTCCGCAATAGAGGCACAGGCGGTTGGTGATCCTCCGTTCCCTCTCCTTAGTCGAGATGCGAATCCCTCCCAGCTGCATGGGCTCAGTCTCTGAGCCAGAGGAGGGAGATGGTTGCGATGCGGAGCAGGGAAACACCGTTGATGCGAGCTCTCTTCCACGAGCCCGGTGACGAAGATCTACCCGTCGTTCTATGCGGATGGCGAGAGCAATCAAAGAGTCCACATCTGAAGGAACCTCCCGGGAGAGAATCTCATCCTTAACCACTGCGTGGAGTCCCTCCAGAAAACGAGCGAGCAGCGCCGGCTCGTTCCACTCACTAGAGGCAGCAAGAGTGCGAAACTCAATAGAATAATCCGTTATGGACCGTTCACCTTGGCATAAGGAAGCCAGGGCCCTAGAAGCCTCCCTACCAAAAACTGAACGGTCAAAAACCCGAATCATCTCCTCTTTAAAGTTCTGGAACTTGTTAGAGCAATCAGCCCTTGCCTCCCAGATAGCTGTGCCCCATTCTCGAGCCCGGCCAGTAAGGAGTGAAATGACGTAAGCAACCCGAGCTCTCTCTCTAGAGTATGTGTTGGGTTGGAGAGAGAACACAATCTCACACTGCGTGAGAAAGGAGCGGCACTCAGTGGGCTGCCCGGAGTAGCAAGGTGGGTTATTAACCCTAGGTTCTGGAGGCTCGGCAGGCCAGGAAGTAACAGGTGGCACGAGACGAAGACTCTGGAACTGTCCAGAGAGGTCGGAAACCTGAGCGGCCAGGTTCTCCACGGCATGGCGAGCAGCAGACAATTCCTGCTCGTGTCTGCCGAGCATGGCTCCTTGGATCTCGACGGCAGTGTAACGAGCGTCTGAAGTCGCTGGGTCCATTCCTTGGTCGGTTCCTTCTGTCATGCAGGTGAAAGAGGACCCAAAAGCGACTTGGCGAAAACAGAGTCTTTAATCCAGTAAAGTAAATACAATCAAAAAACACAACTTTCACTCGAAATGACGAGGACAAACTGGAGACTCGATCTTGAACAGCAGGTGAACAGCAGGTTGCCTCGGGAAGGCACTTGAACCAAACAGACTCAGACACCTGCTCACCACGCAGCATCTGAGGAAAACACGACACGACAGGGCGATACACAAACACAGCACGGTGAATTCTAGACAAGGAACCGACAGGGCAGAAACGAATAACAAGGAGAGAAATAGGGACTCTAATCAGGGAAAAGGATCGGGAACAGGTGTGGGAAGACTAAATGATTGATTAGGGGAATAGGAACAGCTGGGAGCAGGAACGGAACGATAGAGAGAAGAGAGAGCGGGAGAGTGAGAGAGGGAGGGGGAGAGAGAGGGATAGAAAGAGGGAAAGAACCTAATAAGACCAGCAGAGGGAAACGAATAGAAGGAGAAGAACAGGGACAAGGCATGATAATCAATGACAAAACATGACAGATGTTGCGCACAGCATTGTTTTGGTAAAGCGCATATTCAGCTGTTTATATATAAATCAGTATGGCGACTAAGTCAGGGAAAGCTAAATCTAAGTCTAGATATACAGATGTACACACAATTTTAGAAGAAATTGATCGAGGTCGATTCATTTAGCGATTCCCAAATGGAGGAATATTTTTTGAACGGAGAGGACATCATTTTGGACTGGTAAGTTCTTCTCATGCTAATACCGTAGTTTGAAATTAATAATATAAAATATTATTTGTGAAATAAAATAGCCTATTTGAGGCTGTTGAGGGGACGGCAGGTCCACAACAATGGTAAAAGTGAAATGGAGACAGTAGATACAGCTGGTCTGTTGTAATATAATAAAGACAGATCTAGCTGGTCTGTCATTTATTTATTTCACCTTTATTTAACCAGGTAGGCAAGTTGAGAACAAGTTCTCATTTACAATTGCGACCTGGCCAAGATAAAGCAAAGCAGTTCGACAGATACAACGACACAGAGTTACACATGGAGTAAAACAAACATACAGTCAATAATACAGTATAAACAAGTATATATACAATGTGAGCAAATTAGGTGAGAAGGGAGGTAAAGGCAAAAAAGGCCATGGTGGCAAAGTAAATACAATATAGCAAGTAAAACACTGGAATGGTAGTTTTGCAATGGAAGAATGTGCAAAGTAGAAATAAAAATAATGGGGTGCAAAGGAGCAAAATAAATAAATTAATTAAATACAGTTGGGATAGAGGTAGTTGTTTGGGCTAAATTATAGGTGGGCTATGTACAGGTGCAGTAATCTGTAATATGCTCTGACAGTTGGTGCTTAAAGCTAGTGAGGGAGATAAGTGTTTCCAGTTTCAGAGATTTTTGTAGTTCGTTCCAGTCATTGGCAGCAGAGAACTGGAAGGAGAGGCGGCCAAAGAAAGAATTGGTTTTGGGGGTGACTAGAGAGATATACCTGCTGGAGCATGTGCTACAGGTGGGAGATGCTATGGTGACCAGCGAGCTGAGATAAGGGGGGACTTTACCTAGCAGGGTCTTGTAGATGACATGGAGCCAGTGGGTTTGGCGACGAGTATGAAGCGAGGGCCAGCCAACGAGAGCGTACAGGTCGCAATGGTGGGTAGTATATGGGGCTTTGGTGACAAAACGGATTGCACTGTGATAGACTGCATCCAATTTGTTGAGTAGGGTATTGGAGGCTATTTTGTAAATGACATCGCCAAAGTCGAGGATTGGTAGGATGGTCAGTTTTACGAGGGTATGTTTGGCAGCATGAGTGAAGGATGCTTTGTTGCGAAATAGGAAGCCAATTCTAGATTTAACTTTGGATTGGAGATGTTTGATGTGGGTCTGGAAGGAGAGTTTACAGGCTAACCAGACACCTAAGTATTTGTAGTTGTCCACGTATTCTAAGTCAGAGCCGTCCAGAGTAGTGATGTTGGACAGGCGGGTAGGTGCAGGTAGCGATCGGTTGAAGAGCATACATTTATTTTTACTTTTATTTAAGAGCAATTGGAGGCCACAGAAGGAGAGTTGTATGGCCTTGAAGCTTGCCTGGAGGGTTGTTAACACAGTGTCCAAAGAAGGGCCGGAAGTATACAGAATGGTGTCGTCTGCGTAGATGTGGATCAGGGACTCACCAGCAGCAAGAGCGACCTCATTGATGTATACAGAGAAGAGAGTCGGTCCAAGAATTGTACCCTGTGGCACCCCCATAGAGACTGCCAGAGGTCCGGAAAGCAGACCCTCCGATTTGACACACTGAACTCTATCAGAGAAGTAGTTGGTGAATCAGGCGAGGCAATCATTTGAGAAACCAAGGCTGTCGAGTCTGCCGATGAGGATGTGGTGGTTGACAGAGTCGAAAGCCTTGGCCAGATCAATGAATACGGCTGCACAGTAATGTTTCTTATCGATGGCGGTTAGGATATCGTTTAGGACCTTGAGCGTGACTGAGGTGCACCCATGACCAGCTCAGAAACCAGATTGCATAGCAGAGAAGGTATGGTGAGATTCAAAATGGTCGGTAATCTGTTTGTTGACTTGGCTTTCGAAGACCTTAGAAAGGCATGGTAGGATAGATATAGGTCTGTAGCAGTTTGGGTCAAGAGTGTCCCCCCCCTTTGAAGAGGGGAATGACCGCAGCTGCTTTCCAATCTTTGGGAATCTCAGACGACACGAAAGAGAGGTTGAACAGGCTAGTAATAGGGGTGGCAACAATTTCGGCAGATAATTTTAGAAAGAAAGGGTCCAGATTGTTTAGCCCGGCTGATTTGTAGGGGTCCAGATTTTTCAGCTCTTTCAGAATATCAGCTAAATGGATTTGGGAGAAGGAGAAATGGGGAAGGCTTGGGCGAGTTGCTGTTGGAGGTGCAGTGCTGTTGACCGGGGTAGGAGTAGCCAGGTGGAAAGCATGGCCAGCCGTAGAAAAATGCTTATTGAAATTCTCAATTATGGTGGATTTATCAGTGGTGACAGTGTTTCCTATCTTCAGTGCAGTGGGCAGTTGGGAGGAGATGTTCTTATTCTCCATGGACTTTACAGTGTCCCAGAACTTTTTTGAGTTAGTGTTGCAGGAAGCAAATTTCTGCTTGAAAAAGCTAGCCTTGGCTTTTCTAACTGCCTGTGTATAACGGTTTCTAGCTTCCCTGAACAGCTGCATATCACGGGGGCTGTTCGATGCTAATGCAGAACGCCATAGGATGTTTTTGTGTTGGTTAAGGGCAGTCAGGTCTGGGGAGAACCAAGGGCTATAACTGTTCCTGGTTCTAAATTTCTTGAATGGGGCATGTTTATTTAAGATGGTTAGGAAGGCATTTAAAAAAAATATCCAGGCATCCTCTACTGACGGGATGAAATCAATATCCTTCCAGGATACCCCAGCCAGGTCGATTAGAAAGGCCTGCTCGCTGAAGTGTTTCAGGGAGCGTTTTACAGTGATGAGTGGAGGTCGTTTGACCGCTGACCCATTACGGATGCAGGCAATGAGGCAGTGATCGCTGAGATCTTGGTTGAAGACAGCAGAGGTGTATTTAGAGGGGAAGTTGGTTAGGATGATATCTATGAGGGTGCCCGTGTTTAAGGCTTTGGGGGGGTACCTGGTAGGTTCATTGATAATTTGAGTGAGATTGAGGGCATCAAGTTTAGATTGTAGGATGGCTGGGGTGTTAAGCATGTTCCAGTTTAGGTCGCCTAGCAGCACGAGCTCTGAAGATAGATGGGGGGCAATCAGTTCACATATGGTGTCCAGAGCACAGCTGGGGGCAGTGGGTGGTCTATAGCAGGCGGCAACGGTGAGAGACTTGTTTTTAGAGAGGTGGATTTTTAAAAGTAGAAGTTCAAATTGTTTGGGTAAAGACCTGGATAGTAGGACAGAACTCTGCAGGCTATCTTTGCAGTAGATTGCAACACCGCCCCCTTTGGCAGTTCTATCTTGTCTGAAAATGTTGTAATTTGGAATTAAATTAAATCATAATATAATAGAGATAGTAGATCTAGCTGAAATGTCAGAATATAAATGAGACAGTAGATCTAGCAGGTCTATAATAATATATGCAACCTTATGTTCCCTGTACTCTATATAAATCTGTTTATTATACCTGTTGATACAGGGCTCATATGTGAAACTATTCTAACTGAACATTTTCTTTCACAGTGACACTGACTCCGAATGGGAGCCCCCAGTGCCAAGGTGTCCATCCCCCACTGAAGCTGGTTCATCCAGCTCCTGCCACAAGTGGTGTTCATCTGCCCAAATGTATTTCTGCAGGCATGGATGTGCTATGGCACCTGGCATCAGCAGCATAATATTGTGTAGAAGACTGAGGGTCTTCCAAATATTGAAAGTGTTATTTTGTAAATGTATATATTTTTTTCTTCATGTTTTTTCTCAATTTTTTGGGTGTGTGAGTTAGAATACCATTTTAGTATTTTGTATATAGTTATTCCATTCAAAATGTATAACTTCACCAATTTGGCCACATGGGTACACTTGGGCTGCTTGTGTGGGACACCTGGGTCACTTCATGATAAATGTCATGTAGCACACTCATTTAGGAAGTTATCATTCTGAAACTGTTTTTTTGGCACACCACATCAGATACATGGGGCTACATATTGTACGACAGAAATGCACTGTTTTTGTTGATCAGATGCTATTCTGGACTTACGTGCAAAGGTAGCCTACTTTTTGAAGTGTTTTGTTTTACAATCAGATGAAAACACCATGACTGGTTGTGTTCATGCCACTTTAATAAGTAGGCTAATACATTTTTAAAGTTCAATTAAATATTGTTACTATAAAACCCACAATAGAACTGCTAAAGCAGTCATTTGGACTGATCATGAATTAAAACTATTTATTACTCTGTCAAGTCATGCCCCCTCCATCCTTGACTTTTCCTAAATTAGTCTAAAATACACACTGTCTTTGTTAGAATCTTAATATCACAAACAGAACTGGTGTTATAGACAGTTCTAGGAGGGCATGTCATTTTTAATATGTTTTTCCCCGTTGGCCCTCCTCTCGACAGTAGAGCTTGCTCCCCTCCTCCCGATAGGGTAATATGCCATGCCCAGTTGAAACACACCCAGATAATTGCCTCGAAAGTGAACCTAAACTATACCAAAACGAATTTCACACATATAATAACAGACTAAATAAATTAAGTAGGCTAAATTGTGATGGGGAGAATGGATGAGTTGATGTGCGAGGGGGAGTGGACAACACATAATTATGTAGGTCATCACCAATAGTGAATGAAGAACAGGGTGGACCATTCTATTGTAATGATCTATTTTAATTATAATCAAAATATGTCATGTACTCTATTAGTCTACTCTGGCCTACTTGGAGTACACAGTGAGAGAGTACATAATTTACAATGGCAAGATGACCTAGACGAATGGATGCACTCGTTAGCATTGCTTCAAAATCTGAATGAAAACGACTCAGATGGTGGGAAAGAAATTAATCATGATGACGACTCTGCTGCGTATTCTTCTGATGTTGAGCCTCAACCTGAGCCTACATATCCGAGGCCTAACTGAAAAATAGCCAAAACTGTGCACTGAGCAGGTGCCCACGCCACCAGCAAATGAAATGGTGAGACAGGAGAGATGATGAGACTATTTGGAATAGAACCAGCTGTTGAGAATTCTTCTGGCTGTTATCAGCACAAAATGTCATCAGTGAGGGAGCAGGGCCTACATTTCAAGCAATAAATCAAATCAGCAATGCACTCAACAGCTTTCGTTGTTGAGGCTTTGTGACATGGACATGCTCCAACTGATAACTGACATGATTTTCACTTTTATCAATCACACTTGGCGCTTGTAATGATGTTTAGGCTACGGATGTTTTCGTCATTTGAACATGCATCTTGCTGACCGTGTCTATTGGTGGTTGAGGCATTTATTTTGTCTTAATAAAAATGAGGACAAACGTAATGCAATGGTCAATCTTTGCGCTGGCAGTAGTGTTATAGGTTATAGGAGTGTGTCAAATATTTTTGCTATTTTCACAACCAGAATTATGGGTGCAGTAGCTAGCTAGCAGTGGTAAGAAAGAGCTGGGTTTTGATTAATAAACAAATTGTGTCGAGTTATGGTCCCTCATTGGCCAATCAGAATGTGCTCCAAGGGCTAAATATTTGGTAAGTTGTGTATTAATTAACGGTCTTTTATGTATTACATTGTCATCAACTACAATTAAAATGTTAGTCCCTTATACCATAGCTTTTTAAATAGCCTGCCCCATGTTGAACATGTTTGCAGTTCACACTGTTCTATTCGCACTGCTTCAATATGTAAATACATTGATAAAATTCTTAAGAGTCTATTGACCCGTGCATCAATCTAAGTAACAATTGAATAAATTCCCATTAAAACCAAAAGCTAGAGATATCAATTCACCTCATCGGCCTTCTGCATCTGTGGTGGAAGGTGGCCAAGCTACAGCAGTGTTTGTCGCACCATGAGACACCCCAAAAGTCACAAAAACGTCTACAGTGTCCAAACAATTTGGCCTACAAACTAATATGACCCTGTTGTAGAAAGGGGAAACTATTATAATATATATAATAATATAATATATATGCCATTTAGCAGACGCTTTTATCCAAAGCGACTTACAGTCATGTGTGCATACATTCTACGTATGTTCACGAAGGTGTTCTCCAACCCCCACAAGTATCACAAGTATCACAAGACTCGTCTGAAGGTAGCCCATACAAATTCATGGAAGTATGGAGGATTAAGGGTTAAATATGTCCAAAAAGCTATAATATTTCCTGAGCTTTCTAATATCTCCTATATATAGCACATAAACTTCAAAACCTTATTCCTTATGATATATCTTTTGTATGTATTTTTTTGCCATTTAAAAATGGGTAATTCATTGCTTTTCTATGGGCTTTAGTAGTAAAGGCCAAATGCAATACTTTATAAATGTTGTATATTTGTTTTATACCTAAAGGGGTCCTAAAACTCAAACTCAAATGGATAAATGATCCATGGTATTACCATCTTAAACAATGATGTATGCTACCTTAGTAGAACTAAAATAAAACACTAATATCTCTTGATTAGATAAGTATTCAACCACCTGAGTCAATACATATTAGAAAATCACCGTTGGCATTGATTACAACTGTGAGTCTTTCTGGGTAAGTCTCTAAAGGCTTTCCAAACCTGGACTGTGAAACATTTGCCTTTCGTTCATTTCAAAATTTTTCCAGCTCTGTCAAATTGGTTGTTGATCATTGCTAGACAAACATTTTCATGTCTTGTCATATATTTTCAAGCAGATTTAAGTCAAAACTGTAACTCGGCCACTCAGGAACATTCACTGTATTCTTGGTAAGCAACTCCAAAGTAGATTTGGCCTTGTGGTTTAAGTTATTGTCCTGCTTAATGTAATCTCCCAGTGTCTGATGGAAAGCAGACTGAACCAGGTTTTCCTCTAGAATTTTGCCTGTGCTTAGCTCCATTCAGTTTCTTTTTTTATAAAAATAAAACTCCCCAATCCTTAATGATTACAAGCATACCCATAACATGATGCAGCCACCACTAAGCTTGAAAATATGGAGAGTTGTATTCAGTAATGTGTTGTATTTGATTTTCCGCAAAGATAACACTTTGTATTCAGGACAAAAAGGTAATTGCTGTTATGACTCTCCTGTGAGGATCCAAAGATCAGGTTACAATAGATTAGCTTCTACAGAGCCCTTTCACCCGCAGAAGGTAGGAGGGATTGGTGTGGGGGTCTTATGACACCTGACGTCGATCGTAAATTGCAGGCAATAGATGAATCCTTTTGGTCTCTAGTATTGGTGAATGGAATCCCTTTGTTACAGAAGGTTTTGCTGCCCAAAAACTCTAACGTCCAACAGTGAACACTGGGATAATATATTTCAACATCTGAATGTGGGGTATGATGAGAGATGGACTATGGGAAATTAATGTCTATTTTGTTGATGATGTCATTTAAAATGGCATAAAAGTGATGAAATGAAAATATTGTAACCTGAAAAGCTTTCACACTGTGTATATCAGGTTTACATCCTTTACGCTGTGTAGGAAATATCAAGTATGAAGAGGGAGCTCAGAGAGTGTGTCAGTATGACAGAAACGCCCCTTTTTACCCAAGTGTATAAAATACTGAGTTAAGAATAAACATACCAGAATAGAAGGACCACAAGCTGCAGCTAGGTCTACTTTGATCATGACCCTGGAAATCAACACGAGTTGAAGAAGACAAAGTAGCCTCTAGCTATCAATGTTACAGTTGAATATCTGTTCTAATTACTGCAACTAAGAAAGTGAATTTATGTAGGACCATCCGGATATTCTCTTCAAATCATCGTCAACAACACTGCTCTCATAACAACTCTGGGGATCATCTACATGGCTGATTAGCTGTCCTCAAAAGACCACTCTTCCAGAAAGAGTGAGGTTGATGGCAACAGTGAGTACTTTTTGGAGAGTACTCTCTTGTCTGATGAAACAAAAATAGAACTGTTTGGCCATAATGACCATCGTTATGTTTCGAGGAAAAAGGGGGATGCTTGCAAGCCGAAGAACACAATCCCAACCGTGAAGCACGGGGGTGGCAGCATCATGTTGTGGGGGTGCTTTGCTGCAGAAGGGACTAGTGCACTTCACAAAATAGATGGCCTCATGAGGAAGGAGAATGATGTTTATATATTGAAGCAACATCTCAAGACAAGGTATTGGAGTGGCCATCACAAAGCCCTAAACTAAATCGTATAGAAAATGTGTTGGCAGAACTGAAAAAGCGTGTGTGAGCAAGGAAGCCTACAAACCTGATTCAGTTACACCAGCTCTGTCTAGAGGAATGGACCAAAATTCACCCAACGTCCTGTGGGAAGCTTGTGGAAGGCTACCCAAAACGTTTGACCCAAGTTAAACAATTTAAAGACAATGCTACCAAATACTAATTGAGTGTATGTAAAGTTCTGACCCACTGGGATGAAAGAAGTAAAAGCTGAAATAAATCATTTTCTCAACTATTATTCTGGCATTTCACATTCTTTCAATAAAGTGGTGATCCTAACTGACCTAAGACAGGCAATTTTTACTAGGATTAAATGTCAAGAATTGTGAAAAACTGAGTTTAAAGGTATTTGGCTAAGGTGTACGTATGTAAACTTTCAACTTCAACTGTATGTTCTGTTGCTATTGTTCCAATCACGTATTTGCGATGGTACCATCAGGGACCACTCAACAATTATCACAAATATGTGATAGTACTCATCAAAGTGTTAATATAATAAAACATTTACATTTGGATATTGTCTTATCCATATATATTATGAATAACATGTTTATAAAAGACAGGGCTAAAGTTTGTAGGGCTAAAGGTAACTACTTCTAAACTTCTTAAGATCAGTCATGAATGAATGAAATTATACCTAGCTACATGTTGAACTTATGGTTTCCTTTGGGCAAATCAGAAGTTGGGCAAATCAGATGTCAGTGTACTTACTACATTGAATACAGACTGTGTAAACCCAACTTCACTCCGAATTTACTTTCACATAACTTGTGTAAAACAAGTTAGAGGAGTTACTTTCAACTATTCAGTGTTATCAAGGTAGAGCATAGCTACGCAAATGAGTATGGAAGATGATCCATTTCCAAATGTGTTGACATGATAGCTCAACAGAAACGAACACTGTTTTTTTCCAAATCTAAGCAGGATACATAGAGGTATGCATCTGGATGGTAGACTCATTCTCTTTAGGTTGATGGCAAAATGTTGAAATGATGACATTGATTCAAACGTACTATTTTACAATCAACATCAACATTCAGACAAGGTCAAATAAAATATATCTAATCAAATATGAAATTCAACATAATGTCAATCACCCAATTTATACACTGAACAAAAATATAAATGCAACATGTAAAATGTTGGTCCCATGTTTCATTAGCTGAAATAAAAGATCCCAGAAATTTTCCATACTCAAAAATCGTATTTCTCCTAAATTATGTGCACAAATTTCTTTACATTCCTGTTAGTGAGCATTTCTTATTTGCCAAGATAATCCATCTACCTGACAGGTGTGGCATATCAAGAAGCTGATTAAACTTCATGATCATTACACAGGTACACCTTGTGTTGGGGAAAATATAAAAGGCCACTCTAAAATGTGCAGTTTTGTCAAACAACACAATGCCACAGATGTCTTAAGTTCTGAGGTAGCATGCAATTGGTATGTGTCACGAATATTACCGAAGGTGACTCCCCTTCTTGTTCGGGTGGCGCTCGGCGGTCGTCGTCGCCGGTCTACTAGCTATCGCCGATCCGTTGTTCTGTGTTCGTTTAGTTTTGTCTAATTGGTAGCACCTGTTTCTAGTTTGGTTATTAGGATAGGGTTATATATAGTCTGTTCAGCCCGCTTCTGTTTCGTGCGGGCTTGTTCGTCTGTTTTGTTGTTTGAGTGTATTTTTGTTGGCATTTGGGTTTCACGCTGTCCGTTTATATTTCTGCTCATTTGTGTTTCCACTTTTGTACATGTTATGTTTCCGGGACATTAAAGCGTGTTGTTTTTCCCACATCTTTTGCTCTCTGCGCCTGACTCCACACCTCTTCACTCATTTACCGTAACAGAAGCCCGCACCTCGATATGGAGTCAGCAGGAGCAGCGACCACTCCTCTTCCCACTATGGAGGAGAGAGTCCATCATCACACGTCCATCCTCCATCCCCTAGGATCAGCGATGGATCAGATGATGGAGAGGATGGATCGTTGGGAGAGGAATGGTTTCCCTACTACCATAAACCGCCTCTAACGTTGTTTTAGAGAATTTGGCAGTAAGTCCAACAGGCTTCTGAGACCAGCCACCGGACAGCTGATTAAACTATGGGTTTGCACAAACGGTCAGAAACCGTCTCAGGGAAGCTCATTTGCATGCTCTTCACCCTCGCCAGGGGCGACGAGTTCAGTGGGCAAATGCTTCAGTGGGCAAATGCTCACCTTCAATGGCCACTGGCACGCTGGAGTAGTGTGCTCTTCACAGATTAATCCCAGCTTAAACTGTACCGGGCAGATGGCAGACAGCGTGTATGATGTCATGTGAGTGAGCAGTTTGCTAATGTCAACATTTCAAACGGAGTGTTTCATGGTCTCAGTGGAGTTATGGTACGGGCAGGTATAAGCTACGCACAATGAACACAATTGCATTTTATTAATGGCAATTTGAATGCACAGAGATACTGTGACAAGATCCTGAGGTCCATTGTTGTGTCATTCATCCACCACCATCGCCTCTGTTTCAGCATGATAATGCACGGCCCCGTGTAGCTAGGATCTGTACACAATTCCTGGAAGCTGAAAATGTCCCAGTTCTTCCATGGCCTGCATGCTCACCAGAAATGTAACTGAATGAGTATGTTTGGGATGCTCTGGATTGACTTGTATGACTACGTGTTCCAGTTCCTGACACTATCCAGCAACTTTGCACAGCCATTGATGAGGAGTAGGACAACATTCCACAGGCCACAATCAACAGCCTGATCAACTCTATGCGAAGGAGGCAAAGGGGAGAGAGAAGCGCTGATTATGCTTTTGGGTCCTACTGTGTCTTTAACTGACAATGAATGGATGGCAGAAACCCAAATAGAAACTGATAATTGTGCACAACTTCAGTATTACTTATTTAAACTGTTGTTACACTAAGGTGTATATTATTTTATTATTTTGCTCTTACTGTTGTACTGTATGCCCCTCCCGAAATGTCATATTATACAGACCTTGGATGGTGTAATGTTCTAAGACATTGCATAGCAGTGCAAGCTGTGTGGCTACAGATGCTGGCTCAATACCTGTGCTGCTCTTCACAAATAGAACAGACGAAATGCACATTTTCATCAAGCCAGCTTCTTTCTACAGTGCTACCTGTTCCAGGGTTAGGACCACCTGTAACATTCGTCGTTGGGAGAAAGAGAGGAGGATCAATGTGCAACGTGGTAAGTGTTCATAGCTTTTAATGACGTACTAGAACACTGAACAAAACAATAAATAACAAACGAACAGTCCCGTAAGTGGAAAGACAAAAACACTAAACAGGAAATAAGCACCCACAACTCAAAAGTGAAACCAGGCTACCGAAGTATGGTTCTCAATCAGGGACAACGATTGACAGCTGCCTCTGATTGAGAACCGTACCAGGCCAAACACAGAATCCCACATTTTTTGAAAAAGGAACATAGACTGCCCAACCCAACTCATGCCCTGACCATACAAAAACAAAGGAACTAAGGTCAGAACGTGACACCACCATGAGAGGAATTGAAAATGACCCGGAGGTGAGAGGATCACTAACACTAAAGGTATTTTGGTTTCTGTGCATTTTCTTTCAAAAAAATGTATATAGCCTATCAATATGTAGGCATACTGTGTAATACAATCAATAATTAAATAAAAGGTTAAATAAATAAAATAACATTATTGTGTACTAAAAACATTCATGTGTTTTTTCAGAGCATACAAACATGCTGACCACCATCTGTGGACAACTGGCCGCACCGAAAAAACGTATGGTTTCCAAGAAAGCGGTTAGTTTCGCTAGATTCTTAAAATGTGTATGCAGCATTTGTGTGTTGGAGTCACTTAATTCTTAATTGATATACCGTTTCTGTCATAGGCCACTGTAGTCAATGGGGGCTCAGGTTGGTACCATTCTGCTCATCTGATGAAGGTGCACATGGATCAGATTCAAACTTTGAAGACCGAGACGTTGAAGGCAGACCAGCAGAAAGAGAAACATTATTGGAGGGCAGAGATACCGATGACAGCTGATGCATTGGTCCAGGGCCAGGCGGCATCTGAAGAGAGTCAGGCGGAGAATGACGCTTTGAAGAGGATGAGGGACGAGATGGAGTCACAATCCATGCCAGACGGCACACTTGTGAGCTCTGGAACTCCACCTCAGACAGGCAGAGTCAACATACCCGGCGGGTTCGTCAGTTCGTCAGTTCACTCTGACATTTCCATTCCTCTTCTGACAGATCTTGACCAACTGCTCACCAGGCACAGAGATACCACGAGTGGGAGAGATACCACAAGTGGGCACAGAATACCAACTGGGATAGATCCAAGGCAAATGTGGCTTACCAGTGAACCTCCTTGTGTTCATCATTAATACCGTGTCTCAGTAGTTTCTGTCCATTACTGGTGCAACCCGAAAAAGCATTAAAGATATAGTTAATGAGTACTTGAGGTCACAAGAAAGTCTGGACTGCTCTCCCTTGTGTAAGGAATTAGGCACTTTCCCATGTTGACTACAGTATGTACTGTAGGCTGTTTGTAACGCCCCGGGTGTCGTGGGTGTGGAGTCAGACTCTGGAAATAGAGAGTGCAATACTGTACTCTTTAATGCACTAACACAACACTGGGTGCTCAAAACCAAAATGCCCCAAACACGGGGGACGAAAATAGTACAGCTTAATACACGACCAGGAACAAACATGTTCCTCTACTACATAACCGAAGGTCACAATAATTAATCCCGCACAAAGAAACAGGCGGGTCGGCTGTCTAATAAAGCCCAACTAATGACTCACTAACAGGTGCTAACAATAAACATACAAGGAGGGGGAGGAAAGACAATCAGTGGCAGCTAATAGGCCGGCGACGCAGGGGAGCCACCCTCGGTCGGACTCGTTTCAATGTTAACTTGTCAGACTGTACAGTAGCCTAATAAACAAATACAGGTGGCTTATATCTTCAATATTCTTTAAATGCTTTATTATCTTTAAATGCTTTATTATCCAAACATAAAAGCATATACTGTACAGTACTGCATTTCTTCATCGGCATCTTTATGCTTTCGTTAATAAAATAATGATAAAAAAATACTCTTTCAAACACACACTGTCACATTGTACAGCGCCTTTATGGCTATTAAGCAGGGCTATATTTTGGGCGGAGCACAATTGGCCCAGCGTTTCTCTCCCTCTAAAAACAGAAATAAATGTTTTGGCCTTTACCAATATTATTTAGGAATTTATTCAGATTACAATCGCTGTCTTTCACTTTTTTGAAAAATAAATAACCTCCAAAATATTGTTATTATACTGTATTATCAAGTTGATGACACAGTCATATAGCGGCATCTACATAAAGCTGTGTGACTCACTCATTCATGGCTTTGGATCAAAATAAATAAGTATCAACATTCTTTCTGATAGTCTTTAATAAATACATGTTTTGGTTATCCTGACCTGCACACCATGTACAGTATTATAATAGCCCATTATGGGCTATTAGCAGGACAATATTCCTTTACCAACACCTCTCTGTATTTTGACACTTTGTGGATGGGGGTCCGGAGTGGATTGGTGATCCCATAGTGCAAAATGCGTTGCTAAAGATGCAGGTTCGATTCCCGTGCCGGGAGACACAAGGTGGCTTTTGGTTTTAATTTAGAATTCTCCAATCCTGTATATGTAATTATTGGCAGAGAGTCACGTCATATTTTTTTTATATACTGTAGGCCTACCGTAGGCGACATGAGTCTCATTAGTGTTGAGTAATGTGCTATTAAAAGTTTTTGTTTTGCAACATGAGTGTATGATGACCGGTAGCCTGGCGCCGCGCCAGGGAGGAGGAGTGGGAGCAGGCGTGACAAGATGAAGGTCTACGTATTCAAACCACGTCACACCATGAGAAAGTAGAAAGAAACAGCGATGTTGTAAAGCGGATTATCGACACCACTGCATTTTTGGGCATGCAATAATAGGCTTTTAGAGGACACGATGAGAGGGAAAGTTCCGCTAACAAGGGCAACTACAATGAGATTGTGGAGGTAATTGCACGTTGCGACGCTTAACTTGCTGAACATGGAGCTTTCGACGGTCTTTTCTGATGTCGAAATCAATAGAGAATGATTTGACAGCTTCCATCGCATCATCCATTAAAAGTGAGATTAAAGAGAGGTTGACGCAGGGAATTTTTTTGCGCGCGTTCCAGCAGTCACTTTCCTTCTGTATTTATTTAGCAAAGGAGATAACACATAATCACTCTGGACAGATACAAGAATAAAACTCATTACAGAAATGTTGCAGCAGTCTAGGCTACACCTAAACAGAGATCTGACATGCTGAATGGGATGAAAAGGAGACAATTCTTCAGTCTGATCAACTGTAGGCTACTAATAATAGCATCTGCAAACAAATTGGTAACGTTATGTATTTACAGTCAATGTGATAACATTTGGTTTATATTCAAGATTGGGCTGGCTAGGCTGCCTATAGGTTTTCAATCCAAAATTATTAACTGGAATGAATCAATCAACATAATATTGATGACAGATTTGAGTTTGTTTTTACTAGGCTTTCAGTTGCATAGGCCTGCACGATGCAAACATGCATAAAGCAAGCTCAGCCCTGTGAGTTCTATTGTCTATCAGTTGTTGTCGTCTCTGTCTGGGTAGAGGATGTTCCCCTCTTAATCTATTATAAATATAATTCACATGAAAAAGTACAAGGTTGCTACAGTTTGACAAGGTTTAAAAAACAAAAACAAAAAACATTTGACCTGATTAGGAAAAAACTGGTCCCATCATAGACCATATAAAACCTTTTTACAACTGATTAATCACTGTCATAATTTATAGGGTCCAGAGTTTTCCTGGTTAGGCTAACAGATAAGGGAAAAATAAGGGAAAAAAATGCCCCACCATTTTGGGACCTATGGTGCAACCAGTCTGCTTGCAGTTGTCAGTTATCGTCAGGATGATCAGGGCTTTATTCAGGAACATTTCTTGGCATACTTTGATTTCTCAGTCTGTGTTTGACTTTGATTTCTGAAACGTCTGAGTTTATATTCATGGAGAAACCTGTTGCCCAAACATACAATAGTGCAACTGTAATGGAATGTATATGCTATTTGTATTTACAGCTAGCTCCCCTCCTGTTCCCTGATGAATAACTAAGACACTGCATCTCAATGCAAGAGGTGTCACTGCAGTAGCTGGTTCAAATCCAAGCTGCATCACATCTGGCTGTGATTGGGACTCCCATAGGGTGGGGCACAATTGGCCCAGCTTTGGTTGGGATAGGCTGCAATTGTAAATAAGAAATTGTTCTTAACTGATGAGCCTGGTTAAAAAGAAAATAGATGTCTTATTTTGGCAGAAAGCTTAAATTCTCTAACTGCAGTGTCCAATTTACAGTAGCTATTACAGCAAAGAAAATGCAATGTTTGAGGATAGTCTACAACAACAAACACTTTATCATGGCAACTGGTTTGGTACATTCACCCCTGAAGGTAAATAATGTACTTGCATTCAGTAACTTGCTTTGATTTGTCATCCTGAAGGTCCCAGAGATAAAATGTAGTGAGTTTTTTTTTTATACATTTTTTTATTCAAATGTAGCAACTGGGTTCTACAGTTTGACCCCACTGCTGTCCCTGGCTCCACACACATCCTGCCCGGCCATCTAGATGTGTGAAGGTAGGTGTCTTTTCTGTAGGGAAGCTAATGATCCATCATGTATGACATTCCTGGGAGCTTGTAAACATAAATGTTTTTATTACCATATCATTTTTGTATGTTCTCTATATTTATGTACTTGAAAATGTTTAATTTGACCAATTCAGAACATTTGGGCAAACTCCTGGCAGATGTAATTCTTCACTGGATCAGTCTGAACCTTTGCACACATACTGCTGCCATCTTGTGGACAACATCTAAATTCACACCCATAATCCTATATCAATGGATGGCCTTTCTCTTGCATTTCAAAATGATTGTAATGATCTTTTTCCAGATCTAATGTGTTATATTTTCCTACATTAATTTCAAATTTCCACAGACTTCCATAAACTTCAAAGTGTTTCCTTTCAAATGGTATCAAAAATATGCATATCCTTGGTTCAGGTTCTGAGCTACAGGCAGTTAGATTTGGGTATGTCATTTTAGGCAGAAATTGGAAAAAAAGGGTCTGCTCCTTATTAAGAGATGATGACCACTCAGCTACTGTTGTCATCTCTCTCCGGACATGAACTGAAGCCACGTTTCATTTGCCCGCTCATTCACTGGCAAGTTGAATGTTTCCTGTCCAAGCACTGTGAGTACACTTATACATTTTCTCTCATTACTGTATGTAGAGTCAATCACACATACAAACATAATCATATTATTACACATCAATGATTTTAATCCTTGCTTGAACTAACTCATTCTTAGCTCTTTTGTCTAACTGTGTTGTGTTATTGTTTTTTGTCCTCCCAGTCAAATCCTGTCCTGCCCTCAGTGGAAGAGTTGAGCTCTTCTCCAAACACCATCCATCCATCCATGATGAGCCTGTCCTGCACTAAAGTCTATGAACACCTCAACCCCCGTCCTTCACTGAAGTCGAACCTCTGAACACCTCAACTCATGCCTCATACCCTCATTCAATCACTGCTGTGATCCCTTCCCAACACTGTAAGTAGCGCTCTCATTCCCATTCCCCATAATACTGTGCTATAAATGCCTTTATTAAATGCTTGAGGTTAAAATAATCCATCTTTGACGATTTTTTAAACACACTTTGCCATCTACATGCATTTTGAGCCAATACTGTGGGTCTCCCATCCTCAAAACAAAATCTCTTTAAGCAAAATGGTAGTTCAGCGGGAAACTATTGTATGCGAAAACTCACCACTGTCTGAGCAGATGATTTCATCTGTATACATTTGAGGAGATAATGGGGTGGTCGCCGGAGGGGTCTCGACGTATGACTAATGTTGATTGGTTTACTTACTTTATGCAAAAGTATAAACGCAAAATGTGAAGTGTTGGGCCCATGTTTCATGAGCTGAAATAAAAGATCCCAGAAATGTTCCATACGAACAAAAAGCTTATTTCTCTCAAATTTTGTGAACAAATGTGTTTACCCTGTTAAAAACCTGTTAGTAAGCATTTATCCGTGGCCAAGATAATCCATCTAACTTAAAGATGTGGCATATCAAGAAACTGATGTGCTGGGGACCAAAAAAGGCCACTCTAAAAGGTGCAGTTTTGACATATAACACAATGCCACAGATGTCTCAAGATTTCAGGTAGTGTGCAATTGGCATGCTGACTGCAGGAATGTCCAGCAGAGCTATTGCCAGAGAATTGAGTGTACATTTTTTACAATAATACCCCACTAACATTGTTTTAGATCATTTGGCAATACGTCCAACCGCGCCAGCCCAGGACCACAACATCCGGCTTCTTCACCAGCGGGATCGTCTTGAGACCACCCTGACAGCTGATGAAACTGTGAGTTTTCACAACCAAATAATTTCTGCACAAACTGTCAGAAACCGCCTCCGGGAAGCTCTTGTGCATGCTCGTCGTCCTCACCAGGGTCTTGACCTGACTGCAGCTCGGCAATATAACCGACTTCAGTGGGAAAATGCTCATGCTGGAGAAGTGTTCTCTTCAAGGATTAATTCCGGTTTCAACTGTACCGGACACATGGCAGAGGTGTGAAGTCAATGTCGTGAATGGAGTGCCACATGGTGGTGGGGTTATGGCATGGGCAGGCATAAACTATGGACAATGAACACAATTGTATTATATCCAGCAACTTCGCACAGTCATTGAAGAGAAGTGTGACAACATTCCAAAGGCCACAATCAAAAGCCTGATGAACTCTATACGAAGGAGATGTGTTGTGCTTCATGAGTCAGATGGTGGTCACACCAGATACTCAGATTTTCTGATCCACGCCCCTACATTTCTTTTTAAATATCTGTATTCCCAGGCATATAAAATCCATATATTAGGCCCTAATGAATTTATTTCAATTGACTGATTTCCTTTTAAACTCAGCAAAAAAAGAAACTTCCTCTCACTGTCAACTGTGTTTATTTTCAGCAAACTTAACATGTGTAAATATGTGTATGAAAATAACAAGATTCAACAACTGAGACACAAACTGAACAAGTTCCACAGACAGGGGCGGCAGGGTAGCCTAGTGGTTAGAGTGTTGGACTAGTAACCGAAAGGTTGCAAGTTTGAATCCCCGAGCTGACAAAGTACAAATCTGTCGTTCTGCCTCTGAACAGGCAGTTAACTCACTGTTCCTAGGCTGTCATTGAAAATAAGAATTTGTTCTTAACTGACTTGCCTAGTAAAATAAAGGTAAAATAAAAAAATAAAACATGTGACTAACAGAAATGGAATAATGTGTCCCTGAACAAAGGGGGGTCAAAATCAAAAGTAAGAGTCAGTATCTGGTGTGGCCACCAGCTGCATTAAGCACTGCAATGCATCTCCTTCTCATGGACTGCACCAGATTTGCCAGTTCTTGCTGTTAGGTGTTACCCCACTCTTCCACCAAGGCACCTGCAAGTTCCTGGACATTTCTGGGGGGAATGGCCCTAGCTCTCACCTTCTGATCCAACAGGTCCCAGACGTGCTCAATGGGATTGAGATCCAGGCTCGTTGCTGGCCATGGCAGAACACTGACATTCCTGTCTTGCAGGAAATCACGCACAGAACGAGCAGTATGGCTGGTGGCATTGTCATGCTGGAGTGTAATGTCAGGATGAGCCTGCAAGAAGGGTACCACATGAGGGAGGAGGATGTCTTCCTTGTAACGCACAGCGTTGAGACAACAAGCTCAGTCCGATGATGCTGTCACAGACCATGATGGACCCTCCACCTCCAAATCGATCCTGTGTCCAGAGTACAGGCCTAGGTGTAATGCTCATTCCTTTGACAATAAACGCGAATCCGACCATCACCCTGGTGAGACAAAATCATGACTTGTCAGTGAAGAGCTCTTTTTTTTGCCAGTCCTGTCTGGTCCAGTGACAGTGGGTTTGTGCCTATAGGCAACGTTGTTGCCGGTGATGTCTGTGAGGACCTGCCTTTCAACAGGCCTACAAGCCCTCAGTCCAGCCTCTCTCAGCCTATTGCGGACAGTCTGAGCACTGATGGAGGGATTGTGCGTTCCTAGTGTAACTCGGGCAGTTTTTGTTGCCATCCTGTACCTGTCAAGCAGGTGTGATGTTCGGATGTACCGATCCTGTGCAGTTGTTGTTACACGTGGTCTGCCACTGGGAGGACGATCAGCTGTCCATCCTGTCTCCCTGTAGTGCTTTCTTAGGCATCTCACAGTATCTCTAGTCCTCATGCCTCCTTCCACGTTCACGCAGATGAGCAGGGACCCTGGGCATCTTTCCATTGGTGTTTTTCAGAGTCAGTAGAAAGGCCTCTTTAGTGTCCTATGTTTTCATAACTGTGACCTTAATTGCCTACCATCTGTAAGCTGTTAGTGTCTTAATGACTATTCCACAGGTGCATGTTCATTAATTGTTTATGGGTCATTGAACAAGCATGGGAAACCGTGTTTAAACCATTTACAATGAAGATCTGTGAAGTTATTTGGATTTTTACGAATTATCTTTGAAAGACCGCATCCTGAAAAGGGGAGGTTTCTTTTTTTTGCTGAACTGTAACTCAGTAAAATCTTTGAAAATGTTGCATGCTGCTTTTATATTTCTGTTTAGTATATATACTGCACATACATACATACATACATACATACATACATACATACATACATACATACATACATACATACATACATACATACATACATACATACATACATACATACATACATACATACATACATACATACATACATACATACATACATACATACATACATACATACATACATACATACATACATACATACATACATACATACATACATACATACATACATACATACATACATACATACATACAGCGCATTTGGAAAGTATTCAGAAACCCTTTCCTTTTCCCACATTTACAGTATACAGTGGGGCAAAAAAGTATTTAGTCAGCCACCAATTGTGCAAGTTCTCCCACTTAAAAAGATGAGAGAGGCCTGTAATTTTCATCATAGGAACACTTCAACTATGACAGACAAAATGAGAAAAAAAATCCAGTTCCTGTTCCCAAGAAAGCTAAGGTAACTGAGCTAAACAACTACCGATGCGTAGCACTAACTTCCGTCATCATGAAGTGCTTTGAGAGACTAGTCAAGGACCATATCACCTCCACCCTACCTGACACCCTGGACCCACTCCAATTTGCTTACCGCCCAAATAGGTCCACAGACGATGCAATCTCAACCACACTGCACACTGCCCTAACCCATCTGGACAAGGGGAAAAGCTATGTGAGATTGCTGTTCATTGACTACAGCTCGGCATTTAACACCATAGTGCCCTCCATAGTGCCCACCCTGGTTCTCGACCCCGTCCTGTGCAACTGGGTACTGGACTTCCTGACTGGCCGCCCCTAGGTGCTGAGGGTAGGCAACAACATCTCCACCCCGCTGATCCTCAACACAAGGGTGCATTCTGAGCCCTCTCCTGTACTCCCTGTTCACCCACGACTGCGTGGCCACGCACGCCTCCAACTCAATCATCAAGTTTGCGGACGACACAACAGTGGTAGGCTTGATTACCAACAACGATGAGACGGCCTACAGGGAGGAGGTGAGGGCCCTCGGAGTGTGGTGTCAGGAAAATAACCTCACACTCAACGTCAACAAAACTAAGGAGATGAGGAAACAGGAAACAGTAGAGGGAACACCCCCCTATCCACATCGATGGAACAGTAGTGGAGAGGGTAGTAAGTTTTCATTTCCTCGGCGAACACATCACAGACAAACCGAATTGGTCCACCCACACAGACAGCATCGTGAAGAAGGCGCAGCAGTGCCTCTTCAACCTCAGGAGGCTGAAGAAATCCAGCTTGTCACCAAAAGCACTCACAAACTTCTACAGATGCACAATCGAGAGCATCCTGTCGGGCTGTATCACCGCCTGGTACGGCAACTGCTCCGCCCACAACCGTAAGGCTCTCCAGAGGGTAGTGAGGTCTGCACAACGCATCACCGGGGCAAACTACCTGCCGTCCAGGACACCTACACCACCCGATGTCACAGGAAGGCCATAAAGATCATCAAGGACAACAACCACCCGAGCCACTGCCTGTTCACCCCGCTATCATCCAGAAGGCGAGGTCAGTACAGGTGCATCAAAGCTGGGTCTGGGAGACTGAAAAACTGCTTCTATCTCAAGGCCATCAGACTGTTAAACAGCCACCACTAACATTGAGTGGCTGCTGCCAACACACTGACTCAACTCCAGCCACTTTAATAATGGGAATTGATGGGAAATGATGTAAAATATATCACTAGCCACTTTAAACAATGCTACCTAATATAATGCTTACATACCCTACATTATTAATCTCATATGTATACGTATATACTGTACTCTATATCATCTACTGCATCTTTATGTAATACATGTATCACTAGCCACTTTAACTATGCCACTTTGTTTACATACTCATCTCATATGTATATACTGCACTCAATACCATCTACTGTATCTTGCCTATGTCACTCTGTACCATCACTCATTCATATATCTTTATGTACATATTCTTTATCCCCTTACACTTGTGTCTATAAGGTAGTAGTTTGGAATTGTTAGCTAGATTACTTGTTGGTTATTACTGCATTGTCGGAACTAGAAGCACAAGCATTTCGCTACACTCGCATTAACATCTGCTAACCATGTGTATGTGACAAATAAAATTTGATTTGATATTATATATTATATTATATTATGTATAGCCGTAACAGAAATTTTGGTGAACTAATTTGACCTTTTCTCCTGCTCTTGAGAAACGGCATGGCATTACTTGATTGATTAAATTGAACACTAAATAATCATAATACAGTAACTATTGGTCACTCTTATGTATTATTATTATAATATGTATTCATCATTGAATTGTGTCAGTTAATGATAAACCTTTAAACTGCATTTTCCTCTCCTCCCTATCTCTCCCCATCTCTCTATTTTTCAGCTCCAGATGACAAAACATACACAGTCCAATGGTTGCAGGTCTGCCAACTTCCTTCTGGCCACACATTGTATTCAGAGAAATATCCAATAAACCAACCAATTACTTTAACAGTGAATGTTCTTTATTTCAGATATTTATTTATTTTTTGGGTCTTGTGTGTGAGAGTGAGACATGTTTTTCAATTCAGAAAAAGCACAAAGAATTTCCTCAAACTGTAACCATTTTAAGCCATAGTCTTTTACAATATTATCAATCACATTTTGATTTGATAGATATTTAGAGTACTTATGTAGATATTGAGAATGGCTATGAAGGAGTAGATATCTCCAATCCTAAAATAAAATGGAGAAAACATGAAATAAACAAGCAATTACAACTTATTTACATTGTGGATAATGTGTATGAGTGCATGTTTTATTTTTCCTTGTCAGCCACCCATCTCTGCTTTGTCAGTCTTGCCAGGCCCAGTGTATGCACTTCTGTGTGAGGCTGTCGGGCAATGGTGGAGTGCATGGCAGATCTGAAAGAGAGATGCACAAAGTGACAGTAAGTAATCAGCTCAACAACATGTCTGTGTGCACATCTGTTGGTGTGAGTGAGCATATGTAATATAATTCTGAAGTACCTGTATCCATCTGGGAATCCTCAAAAGTTTCTCCATCCACGGCCAGTGTAGTAGGATAAATTAAACACCACAGCAGATGACTGCTGTGACTGCAGCTGAACTGCTGGGGGTGGCAGATCTAAAAGAGAAAGGCACAATTTTCTTAACTGACAACGATCACACAACTAAATAGACTGACTGAGTGTAAGGCCTTGATTCAATCAGATCAAGCGTTAACTGGCGATAGCCAACACCCGCATAGCTGATTTTTTGGCGGTGTGTGAGGTGTAACTGCGTTGGATCTGTCAAATCAGTAAGCAGCAGCTCTTGACCATTGTTGCAAAACTACAGCCGTCCCAACTCGTAACAAGTTCAGAATGAGAAAGTGTAGGTTATAAAGAAATAATGCCGCTCAAATTCAAAATCATTCAACTAGATAATGCCTAATCGAGGTGAAGATTACATCTCAAATTCCAGTGCTCTGACCTGTAAACAGGGCTGCATGAGATTTCTGTTAATGCGACTCCGTGCAGCCAATGGCAATGTCCGCTTTAGGTATAATGCCAGGAGCCGCTTGTGAATTTGACAGCTCTAACACAGTTCCACCTCAGACACCGCCAAAACAACCACTATGTGGATGTCGACTAAAGCGGGCGTGATTGAATAGAGCCCCAAGTGTGGGAGTGTGTGCATGTGTGTATACATGCGATTAATTACCTGTATCACCTGTCGTGGCCAGTGTAGCAGATGCAGGGGAAGACAATTGCAGCTGTGAAGACTGGTAGGGGTGTCAGATCCAAAAGAGAGAGGAATCAGTTTCTTAAATTAAAATAATTATACAACAAAACAGGGTGATTGAGTGTGTGTATACTAGAGGTCGACCGATTAATCCGAATGGCTGATTAATTATGGCCGATTTCAAGTTTTCATAACAATCGGTAAATCGGCATTTTTGGACACCGATCATGGCCGATTACATTCCACTCCACGAGGAGACTGCGTGGCAGGCTGACTACCTGTTTTGTAAGTGCAGCAAGGAGCCAAGGTAAGGTGCTAGCTAGCATTAAACATATCTTATTTGATTTGTTTTACCTTTATTTAACCAGGTAGGCTAGTTGAGAACAAGTTCTCATTTGCAACTGCGACCTGGCCAAGATAAAGCAAAGCAGTTCGACACATACAACAACACAGAGTTACACATGGAATAAACAAACATACAATCAATAATACAGTAGGAAAATCTATATACAGCATGTGCAAATGAGGTAGGATAAAAGAGGTAAGGCAATAAATAGGCCATGGTGGCAAAGTAATTACAATATAGAATTAAACACTGGAATGGTAGGATTTGCAGAGGATGAATGTGCAAGTTGAGATACTGGGGTGCAAAGGAGCAAGATAAATAAATACAGTATGGGGATGAGGTATATTTGATGGGCTATTTACAGATGAGCTATGTACAGGTGCAGTGATCTGTGAGCTGCTCTGACAGCTGGTGCTTCAAGCTAGTGAGGGAGGTAAGAGTCACCAGGTTCAGAGATTTTTGCAGTTTGTTCCAGTCATTGGCAGCGTATAATTATAAAAAACAATCAATCTTAACATAATCACCAGTTAACTACACATGGTTGATGATATTACTAGTTTATCTAGCTTGTCCTGCGTTGCATATAATCGACGTGGTGCCTGTTACGCACATTCACCTGTTAAGGCCTGTTAAGCCTGATAAGTGCATTCGCGAAAAAAGCACTGTCGTTGCAGCAATATGTACCTAACCATAAACATCAACACCTTTCTTAAAATTAATACTCAAGTATATATTTTTAAACCTGCATATTTAGTCAATATTGCCCGCTAACATGCGTTCTATGCAAATATGCAGCAGTTTGGGCCGCCTGGCTCATTGTGAACTGTGTGAAGACTTTCTTCCTAACAAAGAGCCAACTTCACCAAACGGGCGATGAGTTAACAAAAGCGCATTTGCGAAAAAAGCGCGATCGTTGCACGAATGTACCTAACCATAAACATCAATACCTTTCTTAAAATCAATACACAGAAGCATATTTTTTAAAACCTGCATATTTAGTTAAAAGAAATCCAGGTTAGCAGGCAGTATTAAACTAGGGCAATTGTGTTACTTCTCTTGTATTCATTGCACGCAGAGTCAGGGTATATGCAACAGTTTGGGACGCATGGCTCCTTGCGAACTAATTTGCCAGAATTTTACGTAACTATAACATAACATTGAACGTTGTGCAATGTAATAGGAATATTTAGACTTACGGATGCCGCCCGTTAGATAAAATACGGAACGGTTCTGTATTTCACTGAAAGAATAAAGTTTCTGGATTTTACCATACTAATGACCTAGAGGGAAAATGCGCGCATTTTAGTGTTTGAGCCACTTTTAAACAGTTGCTAAAAGTTCCAAATACATTTTAAAAGTAGCTAAATTTGTTGCTAGGTGCTGTTTGAAAAATAATCCCAATATGTTCTTAACTGACTTGCCTAGTTAAATAAAGGTTATATTTATTAATTTTTATTCGCCCATGGCTAAAGACTTGTCTGCCTGTACAGGCGGATTGATGAAAGTCTCCCTGTTAACAAGCTAACTTTTGATACCAATCAATACGAACTCCTTCATCTTTTCATCATTCTTCATGATACTGATCTCAGGCAGAGGTCAACCCTCAGTTTTAATTCGCACATTTTCCGTTTACCTCAGAGAATGAAAGGGGTTCTTCAACAAAAAGTCCACAACATTCTCGGTAGCGTTGGTCATTCTGCCAAACTGCACACCTGTGCTGGCTAGCTACTGCTACTTGCTACTGAAGTTGGCAAGGCAAATTGAAATAAATGTGCCTTAACTGGACACAGGAATAAAGTTCTAAAACCAAGAATACAATTTATAATCTACCACCTTTGTCTCCTGTAATTTGAAGAAACTATTTTGAATTGAATAATATCACTTGTCACACTCACCAAACTTCTCAACACAGAATCCTCCAACCCCCCCAAAATGCTCAACACATTGAATCCCACAATAATGCTCTGCTGCACAATCCCAATACGATACACTAGGTTAATTCTCTGATCCTAATCCTATGATTAGATGGAAAACATGTCAGTACATACTTCAAAAACTGATTGGTTGGAGGTTGTCCTCCGGAAGTGGTCATAATAACCATGCAGGTCTATGGGGATGAGGCCTACGAGCATCCTAGGTTTTGTATTGAAGTCAATGTAGCCAGAGGAAAACGGAAGCTAGATGTCCTCCTGTTACACCATGGTGCTACACCAGAGAGTGCTGTTTTTGTTACCATAGACCTTCATTGCAAAACAGTGTGTTTCAATCAAGTATTTGGTGACATATGAATATATTTAGTATAGTTTTATCTGAAAAGGATAACTTTAATGTTTCACTATTTTTATTTTTCTGAAATTTCAATGAGGAGGATAGTCCTCCCATTGGCAGCAGAATGGCCTAACTGAAGAGCTAAGTGACTTTCAATGTGGCACCGTCATAGGATAGCACCTTTCCAACAAGTCAGCTCGTCATATTTATAGCCTGCCAGAGCTGCTCCGATCAACTAAGTACTGTTATTGTGTAGTGGTAACGTCTAGGGGCAACAACGGCTTAGCCACAAAGTGGTAGGCCACACAAGTTCACAGAATGGTACAGCTCAGTGCTGACTCGCATAGTGAGTAAAAATCATCTGTCTTTGGTTGCAACAACTCACTTTCGAATTCCAAACTGCCTCTGGAAGGAACGTCAGCATAAGAACTGTTAGTCGGGAGCTTCACAAAAGGGGTTTCAATATCCAAGCAGCCACACACAAGCCTAAGATCACCATGTGCAATGCCAAGCATCGGCTCGAGTGGTGTAAAGCTTGTCGCCATTGGACTCTGGAGAAGTGGAAACGCGTTCTCTGGAGTAGTGAATCACACTTCACCATCTGGCAGTCAGATGGATTAATCGGGGTTCTGCAGATGCCAGTAGAACACTACCAGCCCCAATGCATAGTTCCAACTGTAAAGTTTGGTGGAGGGGGTGGTATTCATTGGCTAGGCTCCTTAGTTCACTGCAGGGAAATGTTAAGTCTAGAGCATACAATGACATTCTAGACGATTCTGTGCTTCCAACTTTGTGGCAACAGTTAGGGAAAGGCCCTTTCCTGTTTCAGCATGACAATGTCCCTGTGCACAAAGCGAGGTCTATACAGACGCGGTATGTCGAGATCGGTGTAAAATAACTTCACTGGCCTGCACAGAGCCCCGACCTCAACTCCATAAAACCCCTTTGGGATGAATTGGAATACTGACTGTGAGCCAGACCTAATTGCCCAACATCAGTGCCCGACCTCACGAACGCTTTTGTGTCCTTGCAGCAATGTTCCAACATCTTGTGGAAAGCCGTCCCAGAAGAGTGGAGGCTGTTATAGGGGCAAAAGGAGGGACCAACTCCATATTAATGCCTATGATTTTGGAATGAGATGTTTGACGAGCAGACGTCCACATACTTTTGTTCATGTATTGTAAATTAAGTAAAAGTATGATGGGGAGAAAGAGGGACAATGGGTGAGTTGATGAGAGAGGGGAAGCGAACGATGCATAATTATGTAATCGGCAATTGTGTATGAAGAACAGCGTGGGCCATTCTATTGTATTGGTAAAGTATATTTTTATTATAATCTCAAAATGGTATGTACCCTATATTAGTCCACCAAATCCAATGAGTCTTATCAGTCTACTCTGGCCTACTTGAGTACACAGTGAGAGTGCGCGCAATTTACAATGGCAAGAAGACAAAGAAGAATGGATGTACAAGCTGCGTTAGCGCTGCTACAAGATCTGAATGAAAATGAGTCATGAAGAAATAAATTAATCATGACATCTCCGATGATAATGCTTTTGAATCTGAATCTCAGCTTGAACCTACCCCTCCAAGGGATGGCACTGTTTGAATAGAACAAACCGGTGACAATGCTACAGGCCGATTATCACTGAGAGATCAAAGAACACATCAGCAAAGACAGCTTTCGTTGTTTTATGTGACATGGATATGCTACAGCACATCAGGGACTGTACTGTGGCTGTACTGTGGCTGTACTGAGACACTGCCTGGGATCTGTCTGTTGATGAGCTGGAAGCAATTTTTTTCAATCCTGTATGTCAATGGAGCATTCTGTGGAAATGTGTATTCTGTGTATTCTGGTCAGACATGTATAGGATACCTTTCTTTGGACAAAATGATAACGCATCGCCCGGAAACAGACAAATTCGGCATGGTACACAGCACATTAGCCAGTGTTACCTAGTGTGGATTTTCAGTGTAAAATGTATTGTGCTGATTCAGGATTCAAACTAACTAACTCGTTTTTTTCGAAACTAATTCAATCAGTTAGATGTATTGCACCCATTACCGAAATGGTTGTTCCAGTTTAAATAGTTTAGGTAGTCTCCTTTGCCAATGTTCCAAACCCTGACTGTCATTCTGAATGCAGATTGTGGGGGAATATAAATTCCAACTGTCCTAACTCTGGCTGGACTCAAAAAGAAATGTCACATCCTGTAAACTAAGAGTTTCTAACACAGCCTTTCCCAAACTTGGTCGTGGGTACCCCAAGGGGTGCACATTTCGTTTTTTGACCCAGCAATACACAGATGATTCAAATAATCAACACTTGATGAAGAGTTCATTATTTCAATCAGCTGTGTAGTGCTTGGGCAAAAAATGAAACATACAGTATACCCCTTGGGTGCAAATTAAGCTTTACACCACACAGTTTTAATTACACCATAGTGTTACATTTGAGTAAAACTAGCCAGTGCAATGCAGTGTTCATTTTTTACACTATGAAGTGTTACATTAACACTCATAATGTAAGAATATAATGAGATTACAGTTTACACACTAAGATAGTGTTAAAATGAACTCTTTGTGTTGATTTATCATTGCAAAATTGAATGTGTATACAACATATAAGTAATTGACGATTTAACGACACATTCATTATAATGCCATTGTTGCTTTTGTGCTGTTTTTCACATTTGGCACTTATAATGATGTTTAGGCTACTGATGTTTGTGCGTCTTGGTGGTTAGGGTATTCTTTTTTGTGGTGGTTATAAAAAGAAGCTGTTAACGTGTTCCAACATATGCTTTCTGTGTCATAGTTGTAACAAAGGCAACCCCTAATAACATTTAATGAACACTATAATTTTTTGTTTTCTTGTGGTTTTCTGTTTTGACATACACTGACTGTACAAACGATTAGGAACAGCTACTTTTTCCATGACATAGACTGACCAGGTAAATCCAGGTGAAAGCTATGATCCCTTTTTGATGTCACTTGTTAAATCCACTTCCATCAGTGTAGATGAAGGGGAGGAGAGAGGTTAGCCTTGAGACATGAACGGTATTGTCACGCCTGATCTGTTTCACCTGTTCTTGTGATTGTCTCCACCCCCTCCAGGTGTCGCTTATTTTCCCCAGTGTTTCCTGTCTCCGTGCCAGTTCGTCTTGTATGTTTTCAGGTCAACCAGCATGTTTTCCCCGTGCTCCTGTTTTCTATTATCTTTTTCTCGTCTTCCTGGTTTTGAATCTGCCTGTTTTTCTGGACTCCGTACCCGCCGTACCATCCGCAGGGAATTTCATAAAAATGGTGAAACATTAAAGTTATAATTTGTAGATAAAACTACTACTAAATAATTGATTAAAACACTGTTTTGTAATGAAGGTCTATGGTAGTGTCACGGATTCCTCTGGTACTGCTGCTCATTCCGTACACCAGTTCCAGAGGTCTACGTCACCGGCCTCGAGGAGTCACTGAACTGTCTCATTACGCACACCTGATTCCAGTTCCCATGAATAGTAATTGTAGATATGTGCCCTTTGTTCACCATTGTCTTGTCAGTTATTGTTCCCATGTCTGTTGGTCTTGAGTATCGGTGCTTTGTTTCAGCTTTCGTGCTGCGTTTATTGTCTACTCATTATTATGGGTCTCGTCCCCGTGTATTGTTGTGCACTTGATATTTACTGTCTCATCCCGTGTATTGGTATTGCGGGTCTTGCCCCGTGTAATTAGAGTTTTACCTCGCTCTTTTGTTTGGGTTACATCCCTGTGTTTTTGTATACGTGTTTGTTTTGGGCTTCGTCCCCGTGCCTTTTCATGGCATGTTGTGTATATTTGGGGTGGAGTATTAAACCCCCCCCCTATTACGAATTCCTGCACCTGTCTCCAATCATTTATACAACGTGACAAGTAGCCTCAACAGCACTCTTTCCGTCCTCTTCTGGGTACATTGACTTCAATAAAAAAAACTAGGAGGTTTGTGGTTCTCACCCCCTTCCATAGGTTTACACAGTATTTAGGACTACTTCCGGAGGACTTCCTCCAACCTATCAGAGCTCTTGCAGCATGAACAGACATGTTGTCCACCCAAAGTATCACCGAATGAATCTAGTATTGAAAGCATAACTGCCTGGTACGGCAATTGCTCGGCCTCCGACCGCAAGGCACTACAGGGGGTAGTGCGTACGGCCCAGTACATCACTGGGGCTAAACTGTGTCGTGTCTTTGGCTATGTCGGATTAAGTGATATGACCTGCTATTCTATAAAATAATTTCTCTGTAATTACTATTACCTGATTGAGCTAATCATGTAAATATCATTAACTAGAGAGTCGGGCACCACAAAATAAGATTTATAGAGCTGTTATCTTCCGAATAAACTCTTAAAGACCTAGTAATATTTTACATCCATAGCAGTCAATATCGATCGGCACCTCAATTAAGTCTCATCTGAAAGTTGTAAATTATTTTATCTGCACGAACCCTGGCTAACAATTTGAATCAGCAATACAAAATTGGGTTTAATTATGTATTCACTAAATACCTAACTAATCACACAGAATTCACATACACATAATTAAATCATAACTTGATTACTAATTATGTCATAGGAAAACATCCCTAGCGGGCGTAACAAATATGACAGCTTGTTACCCCTAAGGAAAAGGAGCTGGGTTGAGTGAAAGAGCGGGAAGACAGGAACAAACGCGAAGCTGTGCTATCGTAAATATAGTATCTTATGCACTCTAAATTACCACCCATTTGGAAAAGGAAAATGCAATAAATATTTACTCTGAGCTGCGCTTCAGTAAGTTGGTGGTAGATGGAAGACCGTGTTGCCAAACCGAGTCCTCTGTCCTTTGAAGAATGTCTCTGGTGGTCACTTGGACAAGTTGTAGTAACGTCATTGTGTGGTAGATGGGACACTCAGTCTGTTCCTTCCTATCCTGCGTTTGCAGCTGCGCTAACTCAACGTCCAGGAGGTATCACTTCTGTAGTGAGTAAGAGTTCAAAGTTCATACCATTCGCAACCAAAGCTCATGCTGATGTTGGCTTCGTTCTGTAGTTTTTATTTTCTGAACCATTCTGACATAGGATCGTCATCCTACCTCCTCGGAACAGGAAGTTATGTTGTCGTCAAGGCTTTATATAGGAAGGGAGAAGAGGGTGTGTTTGAAAAGTTTTATAGCCCATTTCCCTTCACAGAGGCGTGCCACTGAGTGAGCAGCCCTTACTTATGAAAACCCACATCTCACATTTTAGAAGCTAAAATCCCATTTCATCCCATCACAAATAATTTCATATTCAAACATTTAAATTGAGCAACAATTCCATGTGAATCCGATAACTCTGATGTGTAGACTTTCCACTGTAGAGTTTAGGTCATCTTATCATTGACATCATATTCATTAAGTACTACCGCATATGTTCAATTGTTTGGATTACCAGAATATAGTTCATTACCCCCCACATTCTGATGTTCCCAGAATCTCTATGTTAACCAAGGTTTAAAAAATGTAATCTCAGTAGGTTAGAGAGAGGAAAAAGGGGGGAAGAGGTATTTGACTGTCATTCCCCAGGCCAACGTCATGACAGCTGCTTGCCATCCAGGACCTGTATACGACGTGGTGTCAGAGGAAGGCCCTAAAAATTGTCAAAGACCCCAACCACCCCAGTCATAGACTGGTCTCTCTACTACCACATGGCAAGTGGTACCGGAGTGCCAAGTCAAGGACAAAAAGGCTTCTCAACAGTTTTACCCCCACGCAATAAGACTCCTGAACAGGTAATCAAATGGCTACCCGGACTATTTGCATTGTGTGCCCCCCCCAACCCCGCTTTTACGATGCTGCTACTCTCTGTTTATCATATATGCATAGTCACTTTAACTATACATTCATGTACATACTACCTCAATTGGCCTGACCAACCAGTGCCCCCGCACATTGGCTAACCGGGCTATCTGCGTTGTGTCCCACCACCCGCCAACTCCTCCTTTACGCTACTCTCTGTTTATCATATATGCATAGTCACTTTAACCATATCTACATGTACATACTACCTCAATCAGCCCAACTAACCGGTACCTGTATATAGCCTCACTACTCTTATTTTTCACTGTCTTTTCACAGTTGTTTTCGTTCTTTACTTACCTATGGTTCTCATAATACCATTTTTGCACTGTTTGTTAGAGCCTGATAGTAAGCATTTCACTGTAAGGTCTACACCTATTGTATTCGGCGCATGTGACAAATAAACTTTGTTTTGATAAGCTACAGCTAGTCAGCACTGCAGTGCATAAAATGTGGTGAGTAGTTGACTCAGAGAGAAAGACAATACTTGAACAGTTTTGAACAAATTAATGTATTAAAAAATGAAGAAGCGAGAGAGCTAACTATATATTTGTATATATATATTAAACTTTTACTTACTTAGCTAGCGAATTCAGCTAGCTAGTTTAGCCCACTCAAACACCTGGCTCAAACAGAGGGATGCTATGTTACCTAGCTGACCATGGCTATCCAACACTGGAACTCTTCTAAGTCAAGGTAAGTTTTGGGTTTTATAAATGTATTGCTACTGGGGCCCACAAGTGTAACTGCTTGCTGACTGTACACTGTACTGCATGATTATAGCAGTTTTACTAACACGTTAGTTGAAGTAGTTATGTTGTTGACATGACGTTAGCTAATATGGTGACAACAATGTAGACTGTGTGTAGTGGTTAGCGGTAATGATATGAAGGTGTGGCTTGGGAAGTTTTTTTCCCCCAGATGTGTTGTGTACTGAAGTCCACAAGCGAAGGGAAAAGTTGAGCGAGTAGATACGTGAAGGAATTATACAATGATCTGATCTGGATGCTAAGAACTGTGTCTGCGTGTGATCAGGGGTGTATTCATTCCGCCGATTCTGTTGAAAAGAAAAATGGAAGCAAACGGAACAAAACTGGAATAAACATACCTGAATTTGTCTAAAATAAACTCTTGTTTGCAGCTGTTGGACTAATGATTACACCCTAGAACAGCATGGGATTATGCGAGGCGGCATTGAATGTGTCAATGTCTGTCACCTTGATTACTAAAATGTATCTCGACCTGTGCACCTACGTTGCAAACTTTCATTCATAGGCTTGTAACAACCTCATGATGGGTATAGGGAAAATTTGACTATCATGTAGTAGTCTTAACCTATCGATGTTCATTGAGTGATTGAATGTGAATGACATGCTGTAATAGAAATAAGGCCATGCTCATACAAAAAAATAATCCTCCTCCCTCATCAAAATACTATTGTGTTATTTAAATAAATAAAAATCGTTTTTCTAATGTTACCTTCATAAACGCAACCAAATGATTATTTTTGCGGTGGCATATATGACATGTATTAACTACAATGTTAGAATGTTGCAGTCAGAATGACTGCTCATTAGCTTGAAGGGGGGTGGGGCTACCTAGAGGCCCAGTGGTTCTAGCATTAAATCAATTCATTGAAAACAACACAGTGCAATACATAATGTCAAAGATGATCACTAACATGATTTCACTTTCTATTTAAGGTAGTAATGCAAAACAAACTGAACCCAATGACATGGATGATGAGCAGAGCAGTGGGAGTCAGAGCACTGATTAGCAGAGTGAGGGGAACAAGAGCCATCCAAGATGGGCCATTCCTGTGGCACAAAGCTGGAGTTGCAGCGATGGAACAAGACTGTAACTACCAATTGGGGGGTAAAAAACTATAAATAAATCACAACTCAGTCTATCCCGGCAACAGTGTGCCTCTCTGGCCTTGCTGGTATAGAGATGAATTGGCAAAAACCCGGGCATCGTGGACAGTTCCTGGCCAGCTGATATTTCAAGTTGTTGTCCACTACACCTTATAGTAGATTATCAGTTGGAGCCAGGATGCCAATATGGGTCTCATCTATAGCACCTGTACACTGTGGAAACCTCCATTTATCACAATAACTCCATGCCACTCGTATATCTACAGGGACTGCCTGTCTACAGTTAGTATTCTGGTGAGTCAGATTGGGCCGAAGAACATCACACAGGTGTAGGAAGGTATCTCTTCTCATCCTGAAATTGAGGAGCCATTCTGTCAGTTGAGTTGTCACTCGTGCTGCCTGTCACGCCCTGACCTGAGTATTCTTTGTTTTCTTTATATATTTTGGTTAGGTCAGGGTGTGACATGGGTAATGTATATGTTTTTGTACTGTCTAGGGGTTTTGTAGGTTTATGGGGTTGTTTACCATCTAGGTGTTTATGTATGTCTATGGTTGCCTAGATTGGTTCCCAATTAGAGGCAGCTGTTTATCGTTGTCTCTGATTGGGAACCATATCTAGGCAGCCATCTTCATTGGGTATTTCGTGGGTTATTGTCTATGTGATGTTGCATGTTTGCACTCAGTTTTGATAGCGGTCACGTTCGTCATGTTATTTTGTTTGTTTGTTTAGTGTACTTCGTGTTTTCCGTCTTTCATTAAAAATATGTATTCACATCACGCTGTGATTTGGTCTCCTCACTACGGCGATCGTGACATAATAACCCACTAACAATGGATCAAGCAGTGTGGTAACGGCCAGCAGCAGCAGCGGCAAAGAACGCAGGACTCATGGACATGGGAGGAGATTCTGGACGGCGAAGGACCCTGGGCACAGCCAGGGGAATATCGCCGCCCCAAAGCAAGCTGGAGACAGCGAAAGCAGAGAGGCGCCAGTATGAGGAGGAAGCATGCCAGCGTGGCTGGAAGCCCGAGAGGCAGCCCCAAAAATTTCTTGGGAGGAGGCACACGGTGAGTGTGGTGAAGCCAGGTAGGAGACCTGTGCCAACTTCCCGTGCTTACCGGAGAGAGAGAGGGACCAGGCAGGCACCATGTTATGCGGTGGAGCGCACAGTCTCCCCAGTGCATGTGCATAGCCCGGTGCGGTACATTCCAGCTCCTCGTATCTGCCGGGCTAGAGTGGGCATCGAGCCAGGTGCCATGAAGCCGGCTTTACACATCTGGTCTCCAGTGCATCTCCTCGGGCCGGCGTAAATGGCACCAGCCTTACGCATGGTGTCCCCGGTTCGCCAGCATAGCCCAGTGCGGGCTATTTCACCTCGCCACACTGGCCTGGCTACCGGGAGCATTCAACCAGGTAAGGTTGGGCAGGCTCGGTGCTAAAGAGCTCCAGTGCGCCTGCACGGTCTGGTCTATCCAGTGCCACCTCCACGCACCAGCCCTCCGGTGGCAGCCCCCTGCACCAGGCTGTCTCTCCGTCTCATCCCTACAGGTGCTCTCGCCTGTCCAGCGCCGCCAGAGCCTTCCTCCTGCCCAGCACCGCCAGAGCCTTCCTCCTGCCCAGCACCGCCAGAGCCTTCCTCCTGCCCAGCACCGCCAGAGTCTCCCGTCTGTCCTGAGCCGCCAGAGTCGCTCCTCAGTCCAGAGGCGCCTTTCCGTCCAGTGGCGCTCTCTACGATGATCTTCAGTCCGGGCCCGCTGCGAGGGTCCCCGCTCCTGAGGCGCCATCTAAGTAGGCCAAGACTGAGGTAGAGCGGGGTCCACGTCCCGCACCCGAGCCGCCGCCGTGAAAGATGCCCACCCGGACCCTCCCCTTTAGATTAGGTTTTTTCGGCCGGAGTCCACACATTTGTGGGGGTGACTGTCACGCCCTGAACTGAGTATTCTTTGTTTTCTTTATATATTTTGGTTAGGTCAGGGTGTGACATGTGATGTATGTGTTTTTGAACTGTCTAGGGGTTTGGTAAGTTTATGGGTTGTTTACCATCTAGGTGTTCTGTATGTCTATGGTTGCCTAGATTGGTTCCCAATTAGAGGCAGCTGTTTATCGTTGTCTCTGATTGGGAACCATATTTAGGCAGCCATCTTCATTGGGTATTTCGTGGGTTATTGTCTATGTGAT
The DNA here is from genome assembly GCF_021184085.1 of Oncorhynchus gorbuscha. Lineage (NCBI taxonomy): Eukaryota > Metazoa > Chordata > Actinopteri > Salmoniformes > Salmonidae > Oncorhynchus > Oncorhynchus gorbuscha. Next base: position 32,713,799 of record NC_060183.1, on the reverse strand, counting down.
GTTGCATGTTTGCACTCAGTTTTGATAGCGGTTTGTTTAGTGTACTTGGTGTTTTCTGTCTTTCAATAAAAAGATGTATTCACATCACGCTGTGCTTTGGTCTCGTCATTAAGACGATCGTGACACTGCCACTAATCAAATTAATGGGGATGTGTCCAGAATCTCATGTGACAGTATGTGAAAGTATTCTTTCAAGGCTAAAGAATGTGTCTCCAATTGGGAACAATACATTTATTAGACCAGGCTGCATCAGATTATTTTGATTCACATAAATTATTGATTGATAATCTTGATTCACTATTGCAGTATTATAACTATATTTTAGTCTAATTATGCTTTTATTTTGTTTTGAATGGCCTAAACATAATATAAATATTCAATAGCAATTTAGCCTATTCCTATTATCAGAACGCAATTTTCCTGGGCTGCTCAATGGGGCAGTTTGATTGTTTCATTAGCTCATGACTGATTACCTGATGGATCTTGCATGGAAAATGTCCAGGGTCACTATACAATTGAAAGAACTCATCAGTACTAGCCTTCTTTGTCTGGTACAAGCAGTGCATCTAATGCTGTGATAGTGAAGCACCACATTATAAACTGCACGTAGTTTGGGACAAGTGCTCATATTGCTCAGCTGTGTTCTATGTTGGTTGGAGCACCAAATTTAAAAGTAATAGTGAGAGGGTCGCAACACAGCACATCTGATGATCCATGACTTGTGATTTGGGACTCCCTGACACATTTCTGTCCAATAAATGAACGACCTGCACGAACACATGGCTTTGTTAACAAATTGTGTTGAGCGCAGGGCTTGAGATGTGGCAGTGTGAAATCAACTAGACCAAATTAAGAAAATACATTTTAACAGATAACCGAACTCTGATTCGAACTAAAGCAAACAAACCTGTGTAAAAATGCCCTTACTGCATAACTAGGCCGTCAAAGAAAGACCTGGTGATATATGTAATTTTGTTTTTAAAGGCTAATTTTGCTGGTGGAACTGTTCATAGAGGGTTCTAGGAGGAACCCTTCAAATATAAAAGGGTTCTTGGTAGAACCCTTCATGGATGGTTCTAATTAAGTATAACCATTAAAAGTTGCACACCTGTCTCCTTTTCACATCATTTAACACCTGATTTACTTAACAAAAGGCACATCTCAATAGGTGGTCCAGGTAAGAGATGACATTGCACAAGTGTGTGTGGGGGGGCTTTCTTTTTTTGTTTTCTATTGCTCCTCTAGTTTTCCTCAAGCAAGGGGGAGGCAGATGACATTGCCACTTCCCATCAAACCCACTTCTTGAATGCCCTACTCGAAGTTTGAACTATTTTGCTCAAAATACATTTTCTTACCCTTTAGTGTGTGTATTTTACTGTATTTATATTTGCTATATCACTTCACAACAGGAAAAGCAAAAAAAATCACAGGAGGTCATCTTCAACAGACGTTTCAATGAAGGACCCTTCATAGAGGGTTCTACCGAGCACCAAAAAGGTTTCTCCTACGGGGACAAACCGAAGAACCCTATATGGTTCTACTCAGCACCTTTTTTTTGTAAGGGTGTATTTATCCCTATGTGTATATATCCCCCAAACTCAAATCCTTACCCTAAACTGGGTCCGTATCCTATTCCCAACCTTACCCCCTAAACATGTATCCTAAACCCAAACCCTCCCTCTTTATCTGTCCTGTTTCGTCTGGTCCTTTGATTTTAAATTGCACTTTTAGTGAAATAAAATATAAATATTTTATTATATAAATAAAATATATGCCAAAGCACCAATGCTCTCAAAGAGTGTGTACTGTAGTGTGTACGGCCAAGTATTACACTGGGGCCGAGCTCCCAGCAATTCAGGACCTCTATACCAGGCGGTATCAGAGGACTGCAGCCACCAAAGACTCCAGGCACCCAAGTCACAGACTGTTCTTTCTGCTACTGCACAACAAGCGGTACTGAAGCATCAAGTCTGGAACCAACAGGACCCAACAGGACCCTGAACAGCTTCTACCCCCAAGCCATAAGACTACTAAATAGTTAACCAAATTGCCCCCGGGATCTCCATTTGACCCTTGTTGCACTAACTGTTTTGACTCATCACATACGCTTCTGCTACCGTTAATGATCTATCCTGTTGCCTAGTCACCTTACCGCTACCTATACAGATGTCGGATCTTAATATTATGACCCATTTCATCGCAGGAGGAAAAAAAATCCTGCAGCAGGAGGATTTGAATATCTATTTAGAATCAACGCCAGGGGGCAGCTGGAAGTGGTGTTTGTAAGTGTCATGATGTTGCCCTCTTTGGGGATAGCGAGTACCATCCCCCTCTCTCTGCACTATCCCCCTCTCTCTTCTCTCACCACCTTTCTCTCTCTCTTCCCCCTACCAACAGGCTCTGTTAGGCAGATCATACATTCCTAGATGAGTTCTCTCCTCATGGCCAGAGTATGAGAGATAGTGAGTTTTCATAGAAAGAACAAAGGAACTTCTTCCACATCACAGAACTTGAGAACTGAACAATATTCATGAGATTGTATAAACGGTCGGTGAAGTAGCCAGCTACGAACTGGTCCATTTTGAACAATTTTATGAAACTCATGAGAGACAATACAGCCACATTACCATAACAATAGTCTCAGTTGTGAGGTTTGCATCTAATTGTTGTATAAAATTAATGAGTAAAGATGAAACTATTTGTGAATTGATGTAATATGATTTAAAACTGTTTAATGAAGGAAACTCCAATTCCCTTTGGAGTTTAACTAAATCATTGGCCCGCCCCATGAGCACAGACATTGATCTGGCGTCACGGGACAGCCCCTTTCTACTGTTACGAATATAACCCCCACCGGGAGGAATTCCCTTCAGACCAGCTTACCTCGATAACCGAGAGGGCTATGGTTTGAGTCGAGATCATAAACCTGATTGTTAGCTAAGGTTGTAATGGTTGTTGACACTCTGAGACGATTGATTCGACAGAATAAGAGCTACTCTTCGATACTAATTAGTAGTCTGCAGCTAGAAATTATGTACCGGTGAATGTAAAGGCTGCCAACCGCCGAAAGATCTATTCTATAACAATATTGCTGAATGTTACTCTGAACTATCCATCCTAACCACGGCAGAGTGAGAGAGAGGGCGGACAAACTCTCCAACAGAAACAAACTTTCCAACAGATCACGATGACACCCTGAGCGTAAATATATTGATTGCAATTATTCCCGAATGAGTGAGCGTTCATGTGCAAAAGATTAGCATTTCAATTGTTAGAATTATCAAGTTTGTAGTGATTCATTTGCGTAATTCCCGCCTTTCTCAGTCTACACTCACTTCTCTTTTTGTCTACTAAGCCACCATGCCGGTTTAGTACACTAGGGCACATCCCCTATCATTTCTACCATATCTACTTTGTTCGTGTGTGCATTTCTGTAATTATTTAGTTAGTTAATAAATCAATTATTGAGACAATTGATCTATGGATGATTCATAGTGCAGACTGGGTTCGTGCAGATAACAAACAATTTACGACGTTTGGAATGAAACTAATGTGAGGTAAAGAATAATTCATTAATTAGAGGACTAATTGATCAGATATTAAAATATCTGAAAAGTTGAATTAGGAAAATTATAACTTTGTAATCTGAATATTTTCCTTGGTTCCCCTGACTTCCAAGTTAATTACATTTACATGATTAGAATAATCACATAATAATAATTACAGAGAATTGATTTGATAAACTAACAGTCTTCAGTTTAATGATGCCAAAGAGACGACATAGGCTATACAATATTTAGACTGAAGGTCCTGGGCGTCAGTTCAAGTAGCCTATGTAGGCAGTGCGCAGGCTACAGCATGTCTCATGTGAATTCTTATGTGGATTGTAATAAATTGAAAATATTTGTAGGGGGTATCTATCTTTCATTAGGGAAAATATTTGTTTTATCAATTGATATATGTTCAAGGCAACCAGTAGGCAAAATCAAAGGCCTGTATGTATATATGCCAGAGCAAGCATAGGTTGGAATCTGGTCCACTAATGGCCTTTGAATTTTTGGAGGAACTAGTATTTTTCTTGTTTCTCTCTGTGGGCTGTACCTGTACTCTTACTGAATTATTTATTGAAGGAAGTAACTTACTTTTTACTCTATTACATTTGACAAAATCACTTTAGTTACATAGTTTTATATTATTATATTGTCGCTGTAGGATGAAAACTTTCCAACAAAATGTTGTGATTTTCATTTTTTTTTACATGAATCGATACTATTGGTTCCCCTTTACATCTGTACGAATGTTTCTCAACCCCTTGACTAATGAAATGTATTAAAAATTGCTTGTCATCAAAACTCTTTAAGTCGATTGGTCTCAAAGTTGTCTGTCAAAACCAGTCTTCATTCTCTCTCCCTCTCTCTCTCTCTCCCTCTCTCTCTCTCTCTCTCTCTCTCTCTCTCTCTCTCTCTCTCTCTCTCTCTCTCTCTCTCTCTCTCTCTCTCTCTCTCTCTCTCTCTCTCTCTCTCTCTCTCTCTCTCTCTCTCTCTCTCTCTCTCTCTCTCTCTCTCTCTCTCTCCCTCTCTGTGTGTGTGTGTGTGTGTGTGTGTGTGTGTGTGTGTGTGTGTGTGTGTGTGTGTGTGTGTGTGTGTGTGTGTGTGTGTGTGTGTGTGTGTGTGTGTGTGTGTGTGTGTGTGTGTGTGTGTGTGTGTGTGTTTCTAAGGCATATAAGCACCTCTGTCATACGGTCAGTGTATCATCTCAGTAAGCTTTTTATGCCATGTAGAAATGTAGAAAGTCTCTATTTATTTACAGCTTGTAGCAACACAATCGAGGGGGAAGGAGAATGGGCCGTCCAAGAAAAGAAAATACCCTTCAAAGTGGAAAGGTGAAGTTTGGAAGAGAAGGAGGATGGAGAGTAAAACCGGTTTTGTCTAGAAGGGATACATCTCCACAGAGTATCTGTGCGGGGGGACATCTACAAGATGGTGCTGGCAGGCTTTAATAATAAATTAATCAAATCAAATTGTATTTGTCACATACACATGGTTAGCAGATGTTAATGCGAGTGTAGCGAAATGCTTGTGCTTCTAGTTCCGACAATGCAGTGATAACCAACAAGTAATCTAACTAACAATTCCAAAACTACTGTATTATACACAGTGTAAGGGGATAAGGAATATGTACATAAGGATATATGAATGAGTGATGGTACAGAGCAGCATACAGTAGATGGTATCGAGTACAGTATATACATATGAGATGAGTGTGTAGACAAAGTAAACAAAGTGGCATAGTTAAAGTGGCTAGTGATACATGTATTACATAAGGATGCAGTCGATGATGTAGAGTACAGTATATACATATACATATGAGATGAATAATGTAGGGTAAGTAACATTATATAAGGTAGCATTGTGTAAAGTGGCTAGTGATATATTTACATAATTTCCCATCAATTCCCATTATTAAAATGGCTAGAGTTGGGTCAGTGTCAATGACAGTGTGTTGGCAGCAGCCACTCAATGTTAGTGGTGGCTGTTTAACAGTCTGATGGCCTTGAGATAGAAGCTGTTTTTCAGTCTCTCGGTCCCAGCTTTGATGCACCTGTACTGACCTCGCCTTCTGGATGATAGCGGGGTGAACAGGCAGTGGTTCGGGTGGTTGATGTCCTTGATGATCTTTATGGCCTTCCTGTAACAACGGGTGGTGTAGGTGTCCTGGAGGGCAGGTAGTTTGCCCCCGGTGATGCGTTGTGCAGACCTCACTACCCTCTGGAGAGCCTTACGGTTGAGGGCGGAGCAGTTGCCGTACCAGGCGGTGATACAGCCCGCCAGGATGATCTCGATTGTGCATCTGTAGAAGTTTGTGAGTGCTTTTGGTGACAAGCCGAATTTCTTCAGCCTCCTGACGTTGAATAGGCGCTGCTGCGCCTTCTTCACGACGCTGTCAGTGTGAGTGGACCAATTCAGTTTGTCTGTGATGTGTATGCCGAGGAACTTAAAACTAGCTACCCTCTCCACTACTGTTCCATCGATGTGGATAGGGGGGAGTTCCCTCTACTGTTTCCTGAAGTCCACAATCATCTCCTTAGTTTTGTTGATGTTGAGTGTGAGGTTATTTTCCTGACACCACACTCCGAGGGCCCTCACCTCCTCCCTGTAGGCCGTCTCGTCGTTGTTGGTAATCAAGCCTACCACTGTTGTGTCGTCCGCAAACTTGATGATTGAGTTGGAGGCGTGCATGGCCACGCAGTCGTGGGTGAACAGGGAGTACAGGAGAGGGCTCAGAACGCACTCTTGTGAGGCCCCCGTGTTGAGGATCAGCGGGGAGGAGATGTTGTTGCCTACCCTCACCACCTGGGGGCGGCCCGTCAGGAAGTCCAGTACGCAGTTGCACAGGGCGGGGTCGAGGCCCAGGGTCTCGAGCTTGATGACGAGCTTGGAGGGTACTATGGTGTTGAATGCCGAGCTGTAGTCGATGAACAGCATTCTCACATAGGTATTCCTTTTGTCCAGGTGGGTTAGGGCAGTGTGCAGTGTGGTTGAGATTGCATCGTCTGTGGACCTATTTGGGCGGTAAGCAAATTGGAGTGGGTCTAGGGTGTCAGGTAGGGAGGAGGTGATATGGTCCTTGACTAGTCTCTCAAAGCACTTCATGATGTCAAATGTATTGCACTAAGTTGTTGTCCTTTTGGTTTACCATGGGGTGTACATTTGTAACTAGTACTTAAGTCATTTTCTGACCAGATACTTTTTTACTTCTTACTTGAGTAGTTTCTTAAGAAGGCTAATTTTGCTTTAGTAAATTACAATTTAAGTAACAGTACTTTTATTTAAGTACAGATTTTCAGTACTCTACCCACCTCTGCAAATTATACATAAGCTAAGTATAAAACATGAAAGAGCATCCACAATGGAGGACAGTTTTAGCATTCTACAGTAAACCTACATCTGTCAATCAACTAATGGCCCAAATCAGCTCGTCAATTTAGCCAGCGAAACACTAACAGTAGATTATCCGTTTTTACATCTTTCAATATGTGACCATTGATCAGCTAACAGGTAGCCTGCTAAATTTAGCCTATAGGAATATAATAAAATAACAATCCTTCAACCATCGATGGCACTAGATTATCGCCAACTGAGGTCTAGTTAATTAACATTTACATTTACATTTAAGTCATTTAGCAGACGCTCTTATCCAGAGCGACTTACAAATTGGTGCATTCACCTTATGACATCCAGTGGAACAGTCACTTTACAATAGTGCATCTAAATCTTAAAGGGGGGGGGTGAGAGGGATTACTTATCCTATCCTAGGTATTCCTTAAAGAGGTGGGGTTTCAGGTGTCTCCGGAAGGTGGTAATAATAATAAAATAATAATATAAAAAGGTGGTGATTGACTCCGCTGTCCTGGCGTCGTGAGGGAGTTTGTTCCACCATTGGGGGGCCAGAGCAGCGAACAGTTTTGACTGGGCTGAGCGGGAGCTGTACTTCCTCAGTGGTAGGGAGGCGAGCAGGCCAGAGGTGGATGAACGCAGTGCCCTTGTTTGGGTGTAGGGCCTGATCAGAGCCTGGAGGTACTGAGGTGCCGTTCCCCTCACAGCTCCGTAGGCAAGCACCATGGTCTTGTAGCGGATGCGAGCTTCAACTGGAAGCCAGTGGAGAGAACGGAGGAGCGGGGTGACGTGAGAGAACTTGGGAAGGTTGAACACCAGACGGGCTGCGGCGTTCTGGATGAGTTGAAGGGGTTTAATGGCACAGGCAGGGAGCCCAGCCAACAGCGAGTTGCAGTAATCCAGACGGGAGATGACAAGTGCCTGGATTAGGACCTGCGCCGCTTCCTGTGTGAGGCAGGGTCGTACTCTGCGGATGTTGTAGAGCATGAACCTACAGGAACGGGCCACCGCCTTGATGTTGGTTGAGAACGACAGGGTGTTGTCCAGGATCACGCCAAGGTCCATCAATATGGGCTAAATTCACACACACAGCTGATCTCATTTGCAACCATTATTGATCACATCTACCACTCCCTAATAGATTATGTCGGTGTTACGTTAGTCAGAGATTTGTATATAATGACGAGATACTCATGTCTCCGCCCTAACAACGGGAGTCATCCCGAAGGCAGACGACAAGCTTAGGTCTGCATATTAAACCCATAGAAAAGTTTTGGGCTCTCTTGGTAAATAGTGTGGTCTACAGATACTCTACCTCAGGCGAGCAAAACCTTGAGACTTCCTTAATATTAGATTTTGGGCACCAGCTGTTATTTACAAATATACACAGACCGCCACTCCTTGTCTTTACCGGAGGCAGCTGTTCTATCCTGCTGTTGCCGATGCAGCGTAAACCCCGCCAGCTGTATTTTATCCATGTTGTCGTTCAGCCATGACTGGGTGAAACATATAGTAATACAGTTAATGTCCCATTGGTAGGATATTAGTGATCGTAGCTTGTCTATTTTGTTATCCAATGATTGTATGTTGGCTAATAGGACTGACGATAGAGGCAGATTACCCACTCGCCGCCAGTCCTTACAATGTATCCCGACCTACATCCCTGATATCTCCTTCTCTTTCTCCTGTGAATGACGGGGATGAGGACCTTGTCGGTTGTCCAGTACAATCACTGTCCTGATATCCAGAAGCTCTTTTTGGTCATAAGAGATGGTGGCAGAAACATTATGTACAAAATAAGTTACAAATAATATGAAAAACCACACAACAGCACAATTGGTTAAGAGCCCATCATCTCATCCGGTGCCATTCAGCTGTACGTTCTGTGTTTCTTTAATTCCTGCTACAGAAAAGGCAGAAGAATGCAAGATATTCTGAGGGTATAGAGAGCCACTGCTGCTTCGCGAGTTATGTCTACCTGAAAATACATGATCTAAGTGAATAATAGTTGGTAATTCAGCAGTCAAAGTATGCCTTATTTATTTTGAAGAACTACAAAATAGTGATCTTGTAGAGATGAGATGACTTGGAATGAAATAATAAAGTCATTAAATAAAACAAATGTATTATACATAACAGAAATTATTTTAGTAAAGTTTTGTGAATAAATGATGGATACTAAGTGATAAGCAGTAATGGGCAGTCACTACCATCTTGGGACTTTAATCATTGTTTTATTCTGTGTTACAGCATTCAACCCAAATAATCTAAACTGAAATTGAAAACTGAAATAATTTTTTTATAATCTAACCCAAAACCGAACCTGACTTCAAAAAGCACAAATTGCTCAGCACTAGCGTATATTAACCCGTTGTACCAAACCAAATGCTAGGCTAGAAATAAGGGGAAGTAATGTGTGAGTTGAGATAACTACAATAGATGATTTGGACAGCAACGTGAAAATGATACTTCCGGGTTGGAGCGAGCGGTCGCCGAGCGGTCGCATCGGCACTTCGCTCCGCAGGTAGTATAACTTTTTCATTACATTTCATTACATTTTATTATAGCACAACGGTTTGATTTGTCTAATCTGAGCAATTTCTTCTTAGCTAGCTACATAGCCATCTTTGTATCAAAGATAATTGCGTAATTATTGTATTTCGCCGTCCTAACGTAGTCTTCACTAGCCAGCTAGCTAACGTCCACTGATTAGCTGCACAGGAGAAACTATTACACTCAACTGAACGACTTGATTAGTGTAGTGGTAGCTAGCTACATAGCTGTCTTTGCTGTCTTCGTATCCAAGATAATTGTGTAGTTTAGAGTGTGTAGTCTTAGAGTGATTATCTTAATTTACCGAGGTTAGCTAGCCAGCTATTTGTCGTCCTTAACGTAGGAGACTCTGCTAGCTAGCCAACAGCTAGCCAACACCTAGCCGACAGCTAGCCAACAGCTAGCCAACGTCTACGGAATAGACTCAACAACCCGGTCGCATTCACAGGTAGTATCACATTTTCTTTCATTTCATTACAGTACAACGGTTTGATTTGTTTGATCGTAGCTAGCTACATAGCCGTCTTTGTATCAAAGATAATTGTGTAGTCTAGAGCGATTTTCTAGGTTAGCTAGCCAGCTATTGTCGTTCTTTTAACGCAACGTAACGTAAACAACACTGCTAGCTAGCCAGCTAGCCCCCGAATAGCAGCACTGTCCAAACTATTACACTCAACGGAACGACTTGATTAGTGTAGTGTCAACAACGCACCCACTGCCAACTAGCCTACTTCAGCAGTACTGTATCATTTTAATCATTTTAGTCAATAAGATTCTTGCTACGTAAGCTTAACTTTCTGAACATTCGAGACGTGTAGTCCACTTGTCATTCCAATCTCCTTTGCATTAGCGTAGCCTCTTCTGTAGCCTGTCAACTATGTGTCTGTCTATCCTTGTTCTCTCCTCTCTGCACAGACCATACAAACGCTCCACACCGCGTGGCCGCGGCCACCCTAATCTGGTTCATCTCAGCCTATGCCTCCCTCCAGTCCCTCGACTTCTTGGCACTGACGGAAACATGGATCACCACAGACAACACTGCTACTCCTACTGCTCTCTCTTCGTCCGCCCACGTGTTCTCGCACACCCCGAGAGCTTCTGGTCAGCGGGGTGGTGGCACCGGGATCCTCATCTCTCCCAAGTGGTCATTCTCTCTTTTTCCCCTTACCCATCTGTCTATCGCCTCCTTTGAATTCCATGCTGTCACAGTTACCAGCCCTTTCAAGCTTAACATCCTTATCATTTATCGCCCTCCAGGTTCCCTCGGAGAGTTCATCAATTAGCTTGATGCCTTGATAAGCTCCTTTCCTGAGGACGGCTCACCTCTCACAGTTCTGGGTGACTTTAACCTCCCCACGTCTACCTTTGACTCATTCCTCTCTGCCTCCTTCTTTCCACTCCTCTCCTCTTTTGACTTCACCCTCTCACATTCCCCCCCCTACTCACAAGGCAGGCAATACGCTCGACCTCATCTTTACTAGATGCTGTTCTTCCACTAACCTCATTGCAACTCCCCTCCAAGTCTCCGACCACTACCTTGTATCCTTTTCCCTCTCGCTCTCATCCAACACTTCCCACACTGCCCCTACTCGGATGGCCCCTACTCGGATGGTATCGCGCCGTCCCAACCTTCGCTCTCTCCCGCTACTCTCTCCTCTTCCATCCTATCATCTCTTCCCTCTGCTCAAACCTTCTCCAACCTATCTCCTGATTCTGCCTCCTCAACCCTCCTCTCCTCCCTTTCTGCATCCTTTGACTCTCTATGTCCCCTATCCTCCAGGCCGGCTCGGTCCTCCCCTCCCGCTCCGTGGCTCGACGACTCATTGCGAGTTCACAGAACAGGGCTCCGGGCAGCCGAGCGGAAATGGAGGAAAACTCGCCTCCCTGCGGACCTGGCATCCTTTCACTCCCTCCTCTCTACATTTTCCTCCTCTGTCTCTGCTGCTAAAGCCACTTTCTAACACTCTAAATTCCAAGCATCTGCCTCTAACCCTAGGAAGCTCTTTGCCACCTTCTCCTCCCTCCTGAATCCCCCCCCCTCCTCCCTCTCTGCAGATGACTTCGTCAACCATTTTGAAAAGAAGGTCGACGACATCCGATCCTCGTTTGCTAAGTCAAACGACACCGCTGGTTCTGCTCACACTGCCCTACCCTGTGCTCTGACCTCTTTCTCCCCTCTCTCTCCGGATGAAATCTCGCGTCTTGTGACGGCCGGCCGCCCAACAACCTGCCCGCTTGACCCTATTCCCTCCTCTCTTCTCCAGACCATTTCCGGAGACCTTCTCCCTTACCTCACCTCGCTCATCAACTCATCCCTGACCGCTGGCTACGTCCCTTCCGTCTTCAAGAGAGCGAGAGTTGCACCCCTTCTGAAAAAACCTACACTCGATCCCTCCGATGTCAACAATTACAGACCAGTATCCCTTCTTTCTTTTCTCTCCAAAACTCTTGAACGTGCCGTCCTTGGCCAGCTCTCCCACTATCTCTCTCTGAATGACCTTCTTGATCCAAATCAGTCAGGTTTCAAGACTAGTCATTCAACTGAGACTGCTCTCCTCTGTATCACGGAGGCGCTCCGCACTGCTAAAGCTAACTCTCTCTCCTCTGCTCTCATCCTTCTAGATCTATCGGCTGCCTTCGATACTGTGAACCATCAGATCCTCCTCTCCACCCTCTCCGAGTTGGGCATCTCCGGCGCGGCCCACGCTTGGATTGCGTCCTACCTGACAGGTCGCTCCTACCAGGTGGCATGGCGAGAATCTGTCTCCTCACCACATTCTCTCACCACTGGTGTCCCCCAGGGCTCTGTTCTAGGCCCTCTCCTATTCTCGCTATACACCAAGTCACTTGGCTCTGTCATAACCTCACATGGTCTCTCCTATCATTGCTATGCAGACGACACACAATTAATCTTCTCCTTTCCCCCTTCTGATGACCAGGTGGCGAATCGCATCTCTGCATGTCTGGCAGACATATCAGTGTGGATGACGGATCACCACCTCAAGCTGAACCTCGGCAAGACGGAGCTGCTCTTCCTCCCAGGGAAGGACTGCCCGTTCCATGATCTCGCCATCACGGTTGACAACTCTATTGTGTCCTCCTCCCAGAGCGCTAAGAACCTTGGCGTGATCCTGGACAACACCCTGTCGTTCTCAACCAACATCAAGGCGGTGGCCCGTTCCTGTAGGTTCATGCTCTACAACATCCGCAGAGTACGACCCTGCCTCACACAGGAAGCGGCGCAGGTCCTAATCCAGGCACTTGTCATCTCCCGTCTGGATTACTGCAACTCGCTGTTGGCTGGGCTCCCTGCCTGTGCCATTAAACCCCTTCAACTCATCCAGAACGCCGCAGCCCATCTGGTGTTCAACCTTCCCAAGTTCTCTCACGTCACCCCGCTCCTCCGTTCTCTCCACTGGCTTCCAGTTGAAGCTCGCATCCGCTACAAGACCATGGTGCTTGCCTACGGAGCTGTGAGGGGAACGGCACCTCAGTACCTCCAGGCTCTGATCAGGCCCTACACCCAAACAAGGGCACTGCGTTCATCCACCTCTGGCCTGCTCGCCTCCCTACCACTGAGGAAGTACAGCTCCCGCTCAGCCCAGTCAAAACTGTTCGCTGCTCTGGCCCCCCAATGGTGGAACAAACTCCCTCACGACGCCAGGACAGCGGAGTCAATCACCACCTTCCGGAGACACCTGAAACCTCACCTCTTTAAGGAATACCTAGGATAGGATAAGTAATCCCTCTCCCCCTCTTTAAGATTTAGATGCACTATTGTAAAGTGACTGTTCCACTGGATGTCATAAGGTGAATGCACCAATTTGTAAGTCGCTCTGGATAAGAGCGTCTGCTAAATGACTTAAATGTAAATGTAAATGATATTCTTATGAAGGCGCACTGATAATTTAGATGGAACTGTTAGATGACATAATGTGCCTGTGACGGGCCATTACAGTACGGCTCAGAACATTGCTTGTCCAATCAGCATCCAGGATCCAAACAACCTATTTTATAATTCTAAATAATTTGTACACGGCAAAGGAGGCATAACGGACAGTATTTCAGAAAAACATAATTTTGAACCTTGATTACATTCCGAAACCTTTAGTCTTTTATGTACAACAATGAAGATTCAAAAATAATTTGTATTTTTTTTGCTCAGAACACTTGTGGGGCAAATAAAATCACCCGCAGTTCTAAATAAATCCTGCAGGAACCCTGATACACAATCAAGTTTGTTCAGACAGTATGACCAGGAGTGGTAGGTGAGGCCAAATGTAAGATTAGAACCATTATGATAGATAGCAGAAGGGGTGGGACAGCGAGCCCAAGGGCAGGTATTTATATGACATCCAAATATCCATCCAAATTGGCCATCGGTTGACCAAGATTCAAAGGTCAGATTAGGAAGGAAGAGGTGTTGTTTGCTCTGGTGTGCTCCTAGTACATTGTACATTGAACTCGTCAATACATCTGGTTGGCAAGCATGTGAATGGTTTGTATGCGGAGTGTATGGTTGATGAAACAGTGAAGCATGTGCTGATGTGTTTTTGTAAGAACATGTATGTGGAACAGAGGGAAATATTGATGTTTAGGGTTATTGAGGTTGGATGGGGATGGGGGGTGGAAGGGCAGTGCTTGACTTGGGCAGGAGCTCAAGGGAGCTGAGTACCAGCACCTTAACATTTTCTACTGCTTGAGCTCCTGTTCCTCCTATAGAATATTAGCTCAAAAGTATTGTGGAGCTCCCTTCACCTAAATACAAAGAGTAACGGCGCCCAACATGAATACCGGCACCTATTTCAGTCCAAGTCAAGCACTGTGGAAGGGATTTGGAGGAGTGAGGTGAGGGTTTGTTAGAAGTTAGTAGGGTGCATTTTTGTGTTAGTAGTACAGGATTAGGTAGGAGGGTTTTGTTATTCTTATTGTTTGTTTTTCTTACTTTAATTTAGTTTAGCTTGCTAGCTAACGATAGTTTAAACAGACCAAAGGGGACCTTGGTTAAACGTTTCCTTGTGTAACATTTTCTGCAAATCATTCACCGTTTTGTTAGTGTCAAACAACATTAACATAAACTCACTCACTTTTGTACATCGCCTTGGTTCGTACAATTTACCTTATTTTAGCGCCCCAAACAACGTAATACTTCCAGATCAACTGTTATGTCAAAACCATTGTAAAGCACAATTTCTCCCCTTTCCAACAAAATTTATGGCATGACCTCCAAGCTGCCCGTTTCTGCATAATTCAAGAAGGCAATGAGCTCCGTCGGGTCTTTTTAAAAATGGCGGGTGGAGAAGTGAAACTAATGCGTGATAGTGAGAAGGAGAGAAGATGTGTGGGAAAACGGTCTTTTTTCACTCGATCTGTCCAACTCTTCGCCTCTATAATGTAAATAAAACACTTTAAAGAGTTTATATAATGTGTCATTACATACCTATTTGAAGGTTTATGTCAAATTTTAATCGGGGTTTTAGGGCAGTGCTAAAGTGATCTTCAGAAGTAAACAGTGGCTTTGAGAGTTATGATCGCTTACAGTGATGAGGCAAAAAATGACTAGGTATCCCTTCCTTACTCCCGTCACTGTTCATTTCTTGTTTTTAAACGATGAGAGAAGTGCTACACCTGGTGGAGAGAGCTTGCAAGACAGAAATAGTTTCTTTATGCGTGCTGTACGTTACGGCATGACACATCACGATGTAATGGAGGATCCGTTTTTTAAAACTTTCTACAATACTATAGAGCCATTACCATGTCGATCGATGCTTGAATAGAAACGTAGTTCACACCCCAGATTTTGAAGTCAACACAGTCGCTACAGTCCCATTAGTTTTCTTTGCAGCATCGTTTGAGTGTCGCGGTTGCGCACATTTGTACGGAATGGGGTGAGTTTACGTTAGACGTTGAACATAGATACTAGCTAGCCGCCTACAGTCACTAGCTACATTAGCTAGATAGCTAGCTAGGTAACATTTTAACAATGATAGCTAGCTAGTTCCCGGAGCGGAGAGGCTATCCTGTTAGCTGACGTTACCAATAATAGTTTTATCTTGTCACAGAACACTAATTATTGTTAGCATATAAAACCCTCCAATCCTATGATTAAATCTCTATCATTTATAAAGCATTATCATACTTGATATGACATTAAAAAAGTATATAAAAAAGTATATAAAAAGACACCTGTAATCCGCCAACACATTAGAAAATACAGCCTAATGGGATGATGTAGTATGGGATGATGTAGACTTCAGCCCCTTTGTTATTGTCAGAGTTAGTCTAATGTAGTGAACAGTTTTACAAGCTAAGGTAGCAGATTGCATAACAGTAGCATATGGTCCAACAATGTCATCCATTATTAGAGATTGCTGGAGGATAATGTACTAAACTGGTCTGCCTTGTTTTTCAATGGATTCTAATGAAACCTCTCTTTCGGGAGTGGGCACAACCAGCAAAGCAAAAAAATGGAAGAGGTACAGCAAGGCACAATAGAGGTGAGTACGTCTCCATCTGTCTCCATCATCTTTATGACCTCATGCTACAGTACAACTCTTATTACAGTGATGCTAACGTCCTTTGCAGACTGCACATCGGCTTCAGTCTCTTACGAATATCAGGTTTCCAAATGTGACTGATCAGCTCGATTCGGTCTAATGTAGCAACAATTGAAATGTTGTTTTTTACATTGGACAAAAGTAGAGACTCAGAGCTAGAAAATGGTATATCATACACTGCAGTTAAGGAACAGTGAGAAGTAATTCTGATTTGAAAGTTGATAAAATTGTAACCTCACTTTTGAGAAAATGGACATTGAGTATCTTGGTAAGCTCTTCTTTGTCTACACCCATTCAGCATCGTTCGCACCCTCTTAAGCCTTAGCCCCAACCCTCTCTTTAAGGATTCACATGTAAGGCCATGTACTAAACAACCAAATATTTCAAGACTAAAGGCTGGTTTATGCTATGGGTGTGTTTGTAAATTCAGTCTGGAGTGCCAGAGTGCGCTCAGGGCGTTCGTAAACTCAGAGCATTTTCATATTGTCCCTTTGTATATTCAGAGCGTTTCGCTCTTGGAGCGTTCAGAGCGTTCAGAGCGCACACTGCACACTCTGGCCAAGGTGTAGGGTTGATCCGAGCAGCAGTAAAGCACCCAAGCTAACTGGCTAACGTTGGCTGGCTTGCTAGCTATTTACAGACACAAATGAGAGAACAGCTCACTCTGAACATTTTACTCACCCTCGTAGAGCTGGTTAGGCTGTTTTTATGTTATCCAGAGCATTGGAGACTATAACTGTGCTGCTGGCAAAAAAAATGATATTTTTTTTGACAACGTTTGACAACGTTTACTGACACCATCCATATTCAACGGGTGTTGAGCTTTCATAAATTTGTCAGTTATTCTGCTCTCTGGCACATTCAGACGAGAGTGCTATGAAATAGGAGTAGATAGCCAGAGCGAATTTATTAGCTACGTCACAGTGACATCATGAATATTCTATTGAAATGGTTACTTGCATACTGGAGTCTTTGGTTTAGACATGTCGCTATCTAGCTAGCTAAACAATTAACCATAATCCCAAATCATATCGTCACTATCCTGTATGAATCTACAGGTAGCTAACCAACCAGGTTCAATGTTAGTTAGCTAGCTAACATTAGGCTACAACTAGCAATGCGAATAGCTACGAGATACACATAATATTACACATTTTCTCCATCTCCTTAGCTACCATACTCTAATTCCACTGGGAATTCCACTGATTTCAAAACTTGGTCCTCCAGTTAGTGAAGAGCAACACTTTTGCAGTTCTACTACGTGATATCTATTTTTTTTGCCGTGTTAGAAAGGATTACCTACACATACTGAGAAGCTCATGTTTTTGACAGAAGTGAGACAGACCAATCCGAACTCATCTCTCGGCATGTCCAGCCCATCCATTATCTCAGCCAATCATGGCTAGTGGGAAGGTTCCAGACTTTTTCCGTGGCTAAACCAACTGGGCTCGTAATTTAACAATTGTATTAGTATTTACAGATGCCATACAAGCTTGAGATTAAGGCACATGTAAAATCACATATTCCAGAAGGCATTTCTGCCAAAAAAGGAATTTGGATTAAAAAAAGGTTCTGTTCAAATGGCACTCCTGTGAATTAGTGACATACGCCTAGTTTTCTGAAATGAGTCACAAATTAAAATCTTGATATTAACCTGGCCAGATTGTACGATTTGCTTCTGTTCTGTCATCACATTCTGCGATTGCCTTGTGAGGCTGCGTAACTGTCCAATGTCAACTGCAGCGGTGTATTTGATCTGTGTGTGTTTCAGCACCAGCAGTGCAAGCCTCTCTATGCTTATGCACGGGTGAAATGAGTTTGGAAAAACTGAAGGTAGACCTATACTGTACATCTTAAAAATAGTTTCATATACAAACTTTATATGTCCGAACTCAAAATCAAATGGGCTTCCCCAAAATAACATGGTAGCTGTGGTAGAACGTTTATTTTGATTAGCAATTTTGAGCATAGGTAAACAAGATCATTAGGGAAAATGTTCTTCCACAGCATGTAAAGGTAAATAATGAACTAAACAATGAAACATAATCCTAACTCGTAACGTTTCTACTCTGCATGTAGCTAACCAACCAGGTTCAATATTAACTGGCTAACATTAGGCTATAACTCGTGTGGACCACCAGGAGGCAGGCTGGTTCCATGGATAGTAGACCAGCCTGGCATGTGAGTAAAGGTGATCAGAGGCATTTAAACAACTTCTTCGGGATCGGTGTCCCTTCCACGGGATGGATGAGCTAACGTAGGCCAATGCGATCAGCATGAGGTTGTAAGTAACAAGACATTTTCCCAGGACATAGACATATCTGATATTGGCAGAAAGCTTAAGTTCTTGTTAATATAACTGCATTGTCCAATTTACAGTAGCTATTACAGTGAAAATATATGAATAAACAAATTAGGCACATTTCGGCAGTCTTGATACAACATTTTGAACATAAATACAATGGTTCATTGGATCAGTCTAAAACATTGCACATACACTGATGCCATCTAGTAGCCAAAAACTAAACTGCACCTGGGCCGGAATAATGCATTATGGCCTTTCTCTTGCATTTCAAGGAGGATGGCACAAAAAAATGCAAAAGAACAGTTGTTTTTTTCTTTGTATTATCTTTTACCAGATCTATTGTGTAATATTATACTACATTCCTTGCACATTTACATACACTTCAAAGTGTTTCCTTTCAAATGGTACCAATAATATGCATATACTTGCTTCAGGGCCTGAGCTACATGCAGTTAAATTTATGTATGTCATTTTAGGCGAAAATTTAAAAAAGGGGCTAATCCTTAAGAGATACGCACTAATCACCAATTTTCTCCCCCTACAAGAGAGAGGAGGGAACCGGCAGTGGGGGAGATTGGAGGAAAAAAAGAGTGATTGATTCTCTAAAGGGGAGGATTTACCTGACGAAAGGGAGAACAGGAGGATAAACTACCTCTTGGGAATGGCAACCACGGATCTGCACCACCACCCGATAGGAGCTCTCCACGAACGGATAGTTAAGGCGGTCAACAGCATGTAAACATATAAATCAAACTTTTATTTTAATCTGACTATTCACAATAATCCTATTATTGTGTGCATACTCAGTGCTCATTTTGGTCACTTTTGGTCAGTAACAACAGCCACACCATACATTAAAGGCAAAACAAATCTGACATTGCCAGAAGTTTGTCGGTTCCTACCACATAGTGGTACTAAATCGGCAGACCTCGACCCTGTCACACTGAAAAGCCAAGATCTCTGACAATTATTCATGACCTAAACATTTGTAGACGACTTTTACATTTTGTCTTGGACAGAAAAATGGTGGCATAGGACAGCTAAAATCATACAATCTGCAAAGGCCTTAAGTAGTTGACTCACCTTTTAACCAGGTACATTTCTACGGCAACAAATCCTTCAAAACAAACCTGCTCTG
Source organism: Oncorhynchus gorbuscha (assembly GCF_021184085.1). Taxonomy (NCBI): domain Eukaryota; kingdom Metazoa; phylum Chordata; class Actinopteri; order Salmoniformes; family Salmonidae; genus Oncorhynchus; species Oncorhynchus gorbuscha. The sequence goes on along the minus strand of NC_060183.1, from coordinate 32,694,350 downwards.
TGGCAAGCTAACTCAGAGCTAACTTCATTTATGCTTAATGAAGTTTCTGAGCCAAGAGTTGAGGACCAATTAAATCAAATTACCTCCCTTCCCCCCGGCAAAGATTGTGTCATCATCCCCTTCATTTGAGGAAGACAACTGAGTAAATATTTAATTAATTAAATATTTAATTAATAAATAAAAAATGGTTGGTAAAATGTTTTAAATACCTATGACATTACACATTTAGTAAGGACATAATTTGCTTTCCAAACTGTACATTTTTCACGTGATTGTATTTTCAAATTTGCAAAAGATGAACTGACAGTCCGGAACAAATCATAGACATATAATCCATAGATGGCAGTCCTCATTCAGGTCAAGACTGGAAGCCATTGTTAATTTACCCATGAGTTTAAAGGGCTAGGCGTCCCTTCAGCGGGACACCTGTCGACAATTTCCGTTGAAATTGGAGGGTGTGCAATTCTAATAAATAATCATACGGATGGATATTAAACATCTTGGTACATACAAGTGTCTTATATCGATTAAAAGCTTAAATTCACATCAACATATTTTTCAACCAGCACAGGCTTCATAAAATCACAAATAGCGATTAAATAATCACTTACTTTAATAAAATCTTCCTCTGATTTGCAATCCAAAAGGGTCCCAGCTACAACATGCATGGTCCTTTTGTTAGATAAAATCCTTCCAAAAAGTCTATTTAGCTGACGCCATCGATTTGAGTAATCAACTCATTCAACATGCAGACAAAGGAATCCAAAAAGCTACCGATAAACTTAGTTAAAACAAGGTAAACTATGTTTCTCTTTACCCTAAAATGTAATTAAACTATACTTCATACGGAAAGAAGTATGTTCAATAGAAAAGTAAATATAGCAAGTGCGCGTCCTCTTCGTCGCGCACCCACAGACTGATTTCCGACTGTACCAAAGCTCAAAATTCTTCCTCGTTTGGGAAGAAACAAGCCTGAAACTTTGAACAAAGACTGTTGACATCTAGTGGAAGCCATAGGAATTGCAATCTGGGAGCTGGAATTGCATAGGACCCATATCTTTTCATTGTAAGAGCATGGGATCTCAAAATAAATAAATAATCCTGTTGGTTTGTCTTCGGATCTTCTCCTACCATATCAATTGTGTTATAGTCTCATACATTATTTTAAAATGTCTACAACCTTCAAAGTGTTTTCTATCCAATTATATGCATATCCTGGCTTCTGGCCCTGAGTAACAGGCAGTTTACTTTGGGCACGTCAGTCAGGCGGAGATTCTGAAAAAAGGACCCTAGCCCTAACCAGTTTTAATTAAAAGTCAAATGACCAGGGCTACAGGTTCCAAAACCACTCTATGGCTCATACAGTGTGTTCGGAATGTATTCAGACCCCTTGACTTTTTTCAAATTTAGTTACATTGCAGCCTTATTCTAAATTGGATTAAGTTTGGTTTTTTCCCCTTCATCAATCTACACACTATACCCCATAATGAAAAAGCAAAAACTGGTTTTAAGAAATGTTTGCAAATGTACAAAAATGTCAAACTTAAATATCACATTTACACAAGTATTCAGACCCTTTTCTCAGTACTTTCTTGAAGCACCATTGGCAGCAATTACAGTATGGAGTCTTCTTGGGTACGACGCTACAAGCTTGGCACACCTGTATTTGGGGAGTTTCTCTCATTCTACTCTGCAGATCCTCTCAAGATCTGTCAGGTTGGATGGAGAGCGTCACTGCGCAGCTATTGTCAGGTCTCTCCAGAGATGTTCGATCGGGTTCAAGTCCGGGCTCTGGCTGCGCCACTCAAGGACATTCAGAGACTTGCCCCAAACCACTCCTACAATGTGTTGTCTGTGTGCTTAGGGTCATTGTCCTGTTGGAAGGAGAACCTTTGTCCCAGTCTGAAGTCCTGAGCACTCTGAAGCAGGTTCTTTATGGATATCTCTGTATTTTGCTTTGTTCATCTTTCCCTTGATCCTGTCTAGTCTCCCAGTCCCTGCCGCTGAAAAACATCCCCACAGCATGATGATGCCACTGCCATGCTTAACCGTAGGGATGGTGCCAGGTTTCTTCTAGATATGACACTTGGCATTCAGGCCAAAGAGTTCAATCTTGGTTTCATCAGACCACCGCATCTTGTTTCTCATCGTCTGAGAGTCGTTTATGTGCCTTTTGGCAAACTCCAAGCGGGCTGTCATGTGCCTTTTACAGAGGAGTGGTTTCCATCTGGTCACTACCATTAAGGCCTGATTGGTGGAGTGCTGCAGAGATGGTTGTCCTTCTAGAAGGTTCTTCCATCTCCACAGAGGACCTCTGGAGCTCTGTCCGAATGACCATTGGGTTATTGGTCACCTCCCTGACCAAGACCCTTCTCCCAGATTTCTCAGTTTGGCTGGATGGCCAGCTCTAGGAAGAGTCTTGGTGGTTCCAAACTTCTTAATAATGTTCTTGGGGGATTTTCAATGTTGTAGACATTTTTTGGTACCCCTCCCCAGATCTGTGCCTCGTCACAATTCTGTCTCGGAGCTCTACGGACAATTTATTTGACTTCATTGCTTGCTTTTTTCCCTGACATACACTGTCATTTGTGGGACCCTATATAAACAGGTCTGTGCCTTTCCAAATCAAGTCCAATCAATTGAATTTACCACAGATGGACTCCAATGAAGTTGTAGAAACATCTCAAGGATGATCAATGGAAACAGGATGCACCTGAGCTCAATTTCGAGTCTCATAGCAAAGGGTCTGAATACTTATGCAAATAAGGTATTTTTATTTTTTTATTTAAAAAAAACTGTTTTCGCTTTGTCATTATGGGGTATTGTGTGTCGATTGATAAGGGAAAAAAGTATTTCACCCATTTTAGAACAAGGCTGTAAATTGACAAAATGTGGAAAAAATGGAAGGGGTCTGAATAATCTCAGAATTTCACTGTATGTCTAGGGCCACAAGGCAACAAGCTGTTCCATAGGGAGCAATAGGAGTGGGAAAAAGGTGCTTGTCCTTTGACTACCTTCCAGTGCATGCATTATAACATTGGCTGAAATACTACTCACATAACTATTTCATGTTTCTAAATTATTTCTTTATTTCAGATGAAGGGTACTGCTATGGGATCCCCCATGGCTCCTAACTATGCTAATTTGTATGTGGTTTACATGGAGAAACTCTCAAAAATGTTTTCTTGCCTAACATCATTATTTGGAAGTGGTATATTGATGATATTTTTGTTCTATGGAGGGATGATGCAAAACAGCTCCAGGCGTTCCATGCTTTTCTTCACTCCTGTTCTGATCATTTGAGATTTACTATGCAATCTGATACACGTCAAATCAGTTTTCTTGATCTTCTGATCTTGTGTGAAGATAATGTTCTATACACTGATCTTTACAGGAAGCCTATTGACCGTAACAGTTTTTTGAGGGCTGATAGTTGTCATCCACTTCCCATGAAAAATTGTTTGCTCTATAGCCAATTCTGTCTAAATAAAATAATTTGCAAAAAATAATCAGATTTCGACAGAAATATGGCTGAGACGCAAAGAAAGTTCAAGGAGAGGGGCTACAAAAATGATCAGATTAATATTGCCATTGAGAAAATTCTAAACAAAACGAGACATGAGCTTTTTCAAGGTTAGTCTCGCAAAAGATGCATTCTTGTGTTCTAACTACCTGCTATTCAAAGCCTTCTGAACAATTGGCACATTCTAAAATCAGATGATAGTCTCGGTAATGTTGTCACGACTTCCGCCGAGGTTGGCTCTCCTGCCCGTTCAGGCGGTGCTCGGCGGTCGTCGTCACTGTCCTACTAGCCACTACTATCCCTTTTCGTGTATCTGTTGGTTTTGTCTGATTGTTTTCACCTGTGTGTTGTTTAGTTAATTAGTGTCTGTATATAATGTAGGTTGTCCCGCCCTTGTTTTGTGCGGGATTGTTTATTTTGTCATTCGTTTCGTCTGTCGGTGTTTTTGTGTTTATTTTTCTCCGGTTAGTCTGTTATCCTGTTTTGGATAATTTCACCCTGTTTGTATTTGGGTTGACCGTGTTTATTTTGTTCACCGGAGAATAAACTTATTATCGCTATTTGCTCTCTGCGCCTGATTCCACCCACCTTGATTAGACGTGACAGAATCCCGCACCACCATGGAATCAGCAGGAGCAGCAGCGTCCGCCTGTCGGGAGGACAGGCGGAACACTGCTCGATCACCCCAGGGAGTAAGCACCAAACTCATTCAGAGCTTCCTGTCGGTCATGTGTTTGTATTGATTTCTTTCCCTGGGTTTTCCCCCTCTCTACAGCATAAGGCGCTAGTCGATTCAGGCGCAGCTGGGAATTTTATGGATCGTGGGCTTGCATTAAGGCTAGGGATTCCCCTGGTGTCGTTAGATCGACCTTTCCCCATGCACTCCTTAGATAGCCGACCATTAGGGTCAGGAGTAATTCGGGAGGCTACGGTGCCGCTGGACATGGTAACGCAGGGTGATCATAAGGAGCAGATTAGCCTGTTCCTTATGGATTCACCTGCGTTTCCAGTGGTGTTGGGGGTTCCCTGGTTAGCTCAACACAACCCGGTGATTTTCTGGCGACAGGGGGCTCTTAAGGGGTGGTCAGAGGAGTGTTCAGGTAGGTGTATAGGAGTTGCCGTTGGTATGACTACGGTGGAGAGTCCAGACCAAGTTTCCACCGTGCGCATTCCCTCTGAATATGCCGATTTGGCTATCGCCTTCAGTAAAGGGAGGGCGACCCAATTACCACCTCATCGTCGAGAGGACTGCGCGATAAACCTTCTGGAAAACGCTGCACTTCCTAGGAGTCACGTGTATCCATTGTCCCAGGAGGAGACAGTTGCGATGGAAACATATGTTTCCGAATCGCTGGGACAGGATACATTCAGCCCTCCACATCACCCGTCTCCTCAAGCTTCTTTTTTGTGAAGAAGAAGGATGGAGGTCTGCGTCCGTGTATTGATTATAGAGGTCTAAATTCCATTACAGTGGGGTTTAGTTACCGACTACCTCTCATCGCTACGGAAATGGAAACATTTCACAGGGCGCGATTCTTCACAAAACTGGACCAGAGGAGCGCGTATAATCTGGTGCGTATCCAGGGAGGAGATGAGTGGAAAACCGCATTTAGTACTACTTCTGGTCATTATGAGTACTGCGTCATGCCATACAGGTTGAAGAATGCTCCAGCCATTTTCCAATCCTTCGTAGATGAGATTCTCCGAGACCTGCTCGGGCAGGGAGTGGTAGTGTACATTGATGACATCTTGATCTATTCTGCCACATGCACGGAGCATGTGTCTCTGGTGCGTAAGGTACTTGGGCGACTACTGGAGCATGACCTGTATTGCAAGGCAGAGAAATGTGAGTTTTTCAAACAGTCCGTTTCCTTCCTGGGGTATCGTATTTCCACCTCCGGGGTGGTGATGGAGGATGATCGCGTTACAGCCGTGCGTAATTGGCCGACTCCGACCACGGTGAAAGAAGTGCAGCGGTTTTTAGGGTTTGCCAATTACTAACGGAGGTTTATCCGGGGTTTTGGTCAGGTGGCTGCTCCCAACACCTCACTGCTGAAGGGAGGACCGGTGCGCTTGCACTGGTCAGCAGAGGCGGGCAGAGCTTTCAGTCGTCTGAAGGAGCTGTTCACCAATGCGCCCGTGTTGGCGCATCCGGACCCCTCTTTAGCGTTCATAGTGGAGGTGGATGCGTCCGAGGCTGGGGTTGGAGCCGTGCTGTCCCAACGCTCGGGCGTGCCATCCAAACTCCGCCCGTGTGCTTTCTTTTCGAAGCGAAACTATGATGTGGGGGACCGGGAGTTGTTAGCTGTAGTCAAGGCTCTGAAGGTGTGGAGACATTGGCTTGAGGGGGCTAAATACCCTTTTCTCATCTGGACTGACCATCATAATCTCGAGTACATCCGGGCAGCTAAGAGACTAAATCCACGTCAGGCTAGATGGGCCATGTTTTTTACTAGGTTCCAGTTTACCCTCACATATCGGCCAGGCTCCCAAAACACCAAAGCTTATGCACTGTCTCGCCTCTATGATACCGAGGAACGGTCAGTAGAGCCAACTCCCATCATTCCACCGTCATGTCTCGTGGCACCGGTGGTATGGGAGGTAGATGCTGAGATAGAGAGGGCCTCACGGTCAGAGCCGGCTCCTCCTAACTGTCCAGTAGGGACCAAGTACGTGCCGAGGGTGGTCCGGGACAAGCTGATTAGGTGGGCTCATACTCTTCCCTCCTCGGGTCATCCTGGTATCAAGAGGACAGTGCAGAGTCTGAGAGGGAGATACTGGTGGCCCACACTGGCTAAAGACGTGAGATTTTATGTCTCCTCCTGCTCAGTGTGTGCTCAGAGCAAGGCTCCTCGGCACCTACCTAGAGGGAAATTACAACCGCTCCCCGTTCCACAATGGCCGTGGACACATTTATCGGTGGATTTTCTTACCGACCTTCCCCCGTCCCAGGGAAGTACTACGATCCTGGTCGTTGTGGATCGGTTTTCTAAGTCCTGTCGTCTTATTCCGTTGCCTGGTCTTCCTACGGCCCTGCAGACTGCTGAGGCTTTGTTTACCCATGTCTTCCGGCACTATGGGGTGACTGAGGACATCGTCTCTGATCGGGGTCCCCAATTCACGTCCAGAGTGTGGAGGGCGTTTATGGAGAGACTGGGGGTCCCGGTTAGCTTAACCTCAGGTTTTCACCCCGAGAGTAATGGGCAGGTGGAGCGCGTTAACCAGGATGTGGCTTCCAGAACTCCTTACACCACTCCTCTACTAACTTGTCTCCTTTTGAGTGTGTGTTACCAGCCGGTCCTGGCTCCATGGCATCAGAGTCAGACCGAGGCTGTATGAGGGCTGTAGCTCGAAGATGAGGGAGCACTGGGGAGAGAAACTTCAGACAGGTTCCTGAATCTCCAGCGAAGCGTTCCGGAGGAGGTAAGCGGGGTTCTCGGGAAGCCGAGGTGGGCTGGAGAAACGCACAGCTGACAGCGGGGTTACTGAGGGGCTGGGAGGTTACTGTTAGGCTGGCTGCCTAACAGACAATCCATGGAATTACTCCAGCAATGTATTGAAGGCACGGTCATGGCATTCTGCCAAGGTCTGGAATCCTTCCATAAGACCTTGAAGTAAGCCATTGTGTCTTCCAATGGTGTCTCCTTGGGAGGAGACGGCATTGCGGGGCTGGTCCGAGTCTGCTGGTCAGTCATGGTCAGTTCTTACTATCAGGAGTCAAGCTAAGACCCAGATGCAAACACAGGAGGCGGATAGTCTCAGAGTTTATTATTGTACAAGGGACAGGCAAAAGGTAAGTCAAGGCAGGCAAAGTGTTTTAATCCAAATCAGAGTCAGGCAGGCAGGATCAGGGTCAGGACATGCAGAAAGGTCAGAACTGGGAAGACTAAGAAAAACTAAAACTAGAGCACAGAAAACATGGGAACATGCTGTTAGGGCTTGACAGGACAAGACAAACTGGCAACAGACAAACAGAAAACGTAGGTACAAATGCACAGGGAATAATGGGGAAAATGGGAGACACTTGGAGGGGGTGGGGACAAGCTCAAGACAGGATGTGGGATGTGACGATAGTACTGATTACTGTATTACAATCATGTTGTTAAGGTTGACTTGAGTGAAATATTATGGTTTTTATGTTTTGGTATTGTAATATTTTCTGTAACTAGTCTCATCACCTGCTGCTTGCATTTCAATAGTTATGTTGTTTATGAATTACACAATTGTCAGAAAGTCAGTATAAGTCAGGCTAAGATGCTGAAACATTAGTCAACAACCATTTTAGTACAGAACATTGCCTGGACATGTATTATTTAGGGTGAGCTTCAAAATAACATTGGAGATATGGGCAAAGAGTAGCTAATACTGACGATCAAGGTAAGAATAGACATAGCTATAACATTCTACTTCTGTTTGATGAAACTGTCGCGGCATTATTCTATTGATTGAAATTTGAGCAGTGGTTTCAGTGGCTAATGTAGCTAACTAGCTAGCTACCTACGGTGGAGAGGACGATTTGATACAATAAAATCTATGTTTCCAGCCCATCTGAGCTCATTCCTGCTAAATAGTTCATCTGCCTTGAATTTAATTGTGAATGTGGCTGAGATCATTGAACAAAACAGTATGTGGAGGGTGAATCTTGTCAAGGTAAAACGACTTAGCTAGCCAATTTGTGCTATAGCTGGGCTGCTAGGATGAAACGTGAACCCCTGGACCCCTGGACCCCTATTCCATTAGTGGAAACCAAGACTATTCTCAGGGCAGGTTTGACTTTTCGTAGCACAGGTTAGGATAATTAACATGGCAGGTTAGGATAATTAGTTTAAGGCTATGAAAAGGTTTAGGGTTAGCTAAAATTGCTCCCAACACGACTCAAAAATATCTAGCTACAATCTGCCCCGAGAACAGTCTTAGTTTCCACTAATGCGATGCTTCAAACCCGGGAGCCTGGCAAACGTTACAAAGTCAACTAACATTTTCAATAAAGGCTATAATGCTTGATTTCAATTTTGAATATGGCTTAGATATGGCTGAGAAATAAATATATTGAATGTCAATGTTGTTGGGATATAACGTTAGCTAGCAAAAAAACGTGTGTAGCAAGCTAGCTAGCTCCTGTTGCTAAGATACAAGAGAGTGGCTAGGTTTCAGTTTTGCCTCAAAGCGCGATACATAGAACAAATATATCGCCAATGAGGAAATGCTGCATTTTTTCACTTTGAATTATAACGTATGATTTGTAATCCTAATTCTGTCTATATTTTTCTGTTTCTCCTTTAACAAAAATAAAGTATTAGCCAGTTAGCGCCATGTAATTAGTTAGCTTTCCATCATTGTTTGCTGTAAAAGATGCAGAGAAAAATATTGTTTTTAACAACAACATCTTTCTCAATTATTCGAAAGGAAGGAGGTGATCATAATTAATCGTTCTCTGTGATTCGAGTGTCAGTGTTGACAACTTTGTGGAATATATTGGAGGTCATTAAAAAAAATGCCTATTGGATAATGCTAATAAATTAAAAAGCCCTTTTCTTAGAAAATTTGTGAACCGATCGCAGTGCCACCTGGTGACCATTTAGGGAATGAAGTTCTCAGCTGAGGCCCCAAATGTTATTCAGGAATATGGAGTATTGATGGGGAAAAGAGGGGAAAAACTCACATGCATGCATTGGCCAATCAAAACCTAATATAGACCAGACTATCGTCACGTCTATAATGTTCTTATCTACCTCAATTACCTCGTACCCCTGCACATCAACTCGGTGCTGGTATCCTGTGTATCTCGCCAAGTTATTGTTACTCATGGTGTATGTATTTCTTGTGCTATTATTTGTTCTATATTTTTCTCTGCATTGTTGGGAAGGGCCCATAAGTAAGCATTTCACAGTTAGTCTATACCTGTTGTTTACAAAGCATGTGACAAATACGATTTGATTGATAAAAATGGCGTCTAAAATAGTTTTAGCTCGTTCTGTATGATTAGGCTACTCACCCTCTGCAATCCTCCCATCCCATTTCCCACTCATTAGTAAACTGGTACATTTTGCACAGTCATTTTGCTGCTTGTAGAACTGATAAAAAAGTCGAGGAGAAAAAAAGTGTTACTAATATGGAGGGAAAGACAACATTTTCCCTCTGTGTTGATCTACTTTGTTGTGAACAGGACCAGGGACATGCGCCGGTGCTTTCATCTTTTGCCTGATTAATTCCTCTTGATAAATGTTCTCACCTGAAGATTGGCTAGTTAAAAACTTTTCTCCTCGCTACAGTTTTTCTAAACAGCTGATGCAAAAATAATGAGACCGGGCACTTTAATTAACGAGGCTGTTTTGGGGAAGAGATAAACAAGTAAATGATTCAATCCGTCTGACGCTCTTTATCAAATGGAGGACCTTGCTTTTACCAGAGAGGAACACTGCCGTGGTCTGGCATGAGATGCTCTGGGTGTGACTTGATTCATGTTTCGATGGAAGAAGATGTTGTCGAGAGACCTCATTCAAGCACAGTGAATAATCCCATAGGCAGCACCTGTTGACATAATGTGTCATGTAGGATAAACTTACTTAAACTTGCTATACAATTTACTAGGCTATACCCACACCGACTTGAGACACAGACAACAAAGATTAATCAGAAATATGTTTCAGAAATTCAATCAACCACACGCCCTTTAACACTGTAGTCTTTATTTTGTCACGTCATCATGTCAAATATATGTTTATAGGACATATGACATGTATAATTTGATATCTTTACAATAGAGAAACAACATAGATATGACACACTATTTTGATTTCTAAGTAGAAGCTTTGTTTAAATAGTGCATATAAATCATTTATATTTTTTTCAAATACACATTTATATCAAGCTCCCACTGGTCTTTATGTCTGTCTGCATTGTTTCACATTATTCACATACATGTGTGTGTGTTTTCAGTGTCTTAAATGTATAAATTAATTCTCTCTCTGCAGTCCAGGCTGCTGTGGCTCTTTTACAGAAACTAGGGGCCAATTAGTTAAGCAGGTGGTCCTACCCCCTCCCGTGTCATCGATGCAGGTGGGCGGAATCTCTCCTTGCAAGTTGGCGAGAAATAATCCAATCAGCTGACAGAAAGTTTGGCACAAGAAATTCCACCACCTTTTCCCACCACTGTTGACAGGAAGATGTTTGCCCCTCCATTCACCAGGGCAATGTTTTGTTTACCAAGCCCCTTGGCCTCTCTTTGGACACCTGCCTGAGGACCCCTGCTCTTGGGAAAGCTGTAGAGCAGTCTGGGTGTATACCGCATGCTCTTTTTCTTGGACTCCAGCACGGTCACAGCAATAAAAGTGTTTGTGCTGTTCAACCCGGCAACACCTGATCCGGATTCTGCTGTCCCAGAGGCCACAAGGCTAGAGTGTTGGAACAGGTCCCCTGGCCCTACTAGAGTTTCAGAAGATCCCTGGTGCGTGTGAAAAGGGCTTGTCTCTGACACCAGTGCAGTCTTGATGTTGTAGGGACGCACATGACTGGGTCTGTCCTCGAATTCTAGTACACACACAGAGGTGGAGGAGTTAGGGGGGGTGTGGCTGCTGCTACCGGCAGGTGCCTGCGCCATGTAACCTGGCCCGGCAAGACCTCCTCCATGCGACACCCTCTCCCTGCTCTCGTCCACGTGACCCCTCTCGCGGTCGTGTTCCTGGAGAGAGGGGATGATGGGGACGGAGTGCGTGCGGAGAGAGGGAGGAGCGGCTGTTATTCCTCTATCAAGACGGGTGCAGGGAACATCCCTCCATCCCTTCTTCTCTGCGGAACAAGACATGGTCTGCATATTCGGGAACCCGCTGTGCTGGCGATCGTCACCTCCACCCCTTCCAGTGTCGAACCTGCAGGGATGCAGAGAACAGAAAAAAATGGGTGGAGATTATGACCTTTTATTCCCAGACCTTTATTGCATGATTTCTAATTATCACGAGAGAGATAAATCCTTACCATACAATTAATGCCTAAAAAACATCTGTCTACACTGGTTAAATATTTTTTTTTTAAATCTGGGAATTGATCATCTTTTGTAGTTATTTATAATTTACGGCATGGACAGTCTACTCTGGCTGCTTAAATGTTTAAGTGAAAATGATTTCTCTTCTGACAACCTTATCAGAGATTTAAGGCTTTAGCATCAAAGCTGGGGTATGCCTGACCCGGGTTTGAGTGGCTATATGAAAACCTTCCTGAAAGAATACCTGAATGTCCAGATAGCAGAAATGTTGAAATTAGGCCTAGCATTAGGTTGGTGAGTGCAACATGAATCAAGGAACGTTGCCTGAAGAACCAAAAGTGTTGCAGAGTTAAAGATACTATTTGACAGTAACATGTAAAATAATGCCATCGGGCTATCTGGCTTTAAAGGCACAATCTGGGGTATTTCCTGCAATATTATTCTCAAAGAATATAACTTATAAATGTTTTGGGAGCTTAGTACAATTGTCTTAATCTTCCGAAACCAAAGTTAAAGTTAAATTACTCGATTATGTTTATGTTGTCATTTGAATCCTAGTTTTGAATTATCATGTCATTCTCGTGGACTGTCGGTCCTTGTATCCATTGCTCCAGCTATGATTTTGAGAGTGGTTACATTTCCCCAGCCCCATCTCTATGCTTAAGTGTTGGGGATGTTTTTGGACTGAAACAAGTAAACAAGAATCCAAAAAGATTGTCTTTTTTATTTTTTATTTTATTTCACCTTACCGGCTGTAGAAGGGGTCCGGATATTGTAGCCTGGGAGTATACTTCGGTGGTAGCCCAGGGCTAGCTTGAAGCTAATTTGTGCTTGCTCTGGGATGGAAACGCTAGCCCGGAGGAGTCATCCGGGATTGCGGTTAGCTAGTTGTGAAGATCCAGATGAAAATGTTCAGTTTGTGGTAGGAATCCGGGGATAAAAATAACAGGTCCGTTATGCTCTGGTTAGTGTCACGTTGTTCGAACTGACGAGAGCTTTCCGAGCTAAAGGTTAGCTGATGACCGCTGGCAATGGTTTGCTGACTGATAGCTGGTAGTTAGCTGGCTAGCTTCAGTTGAGGGATTCCAGATCCGAAGTAAATATAAATACTTTAGAAAAAAAAGCAGATCCACGCCCCATTGGGAGAGGTGGGTTGCAGGAGAGTATTTAGATGTTGAGGTTTAGCAAAATATTTTAAAGGATATGCGATGAAAAAGATGTAAAACGATATATACAAGGGACACGATAGGACAAAGACGTCTGACTGCTACGCCATCTTGGATAATAGATTCCATACCAAAGCTAAACCATATACCTGTACACCAGAGACTATTGTGTCCAAGGTCACTAGAATAAGATGTCTTATATATACTGACACAGAAACATATGGTACTGTATTGAGCTCAACTCTAAAAAGTGTCTTAAATCTCATACGTTTGTTAGTGAAACCTACTAAGACCCGCTCAACAAGCCTTTAGGAGTGAGCCATTATTATTCTCTGACTTCAGAGACCGTTTGTACCATAACTGAGTTTACATTTTTAATTACTTTCCCCGTTCTTCTGTATTATAGGTGGAAGCCTGGGCATTGTAAAATATCTCAAAATAACTCTCATGACAAATTAGGTTTCAATCCATTCTTCATATGTGAATGGTAAATATGTGTTTCTGACAGTGTTTAATGAAACTGGCAATGCACTATGGGGATTTACTGCCAAAAACACAGGTGATTCTCTCTCTCTCTCTCTCTCTCTCTCTCTCTCTCTCTCTCTCTCTCTCTCTCTCTCTCTCTCTCTCTCTCTCTCTCTCTCTCTCTCTCTCTCTCTCTCTCTCTCTCTCTCTCTCTCTCTCTCTCTCTCTCTCTCTCTCTCTCTCTCTCTCTCTCTCTCTCTCTCTCTCTCTCTCTCTCTCTCTCTCTCTCTCTTTCACTGCTCATTCCAGGAGAGAGGGTGTCTCCATGGCAACAAGGGGGTGGGGACGTTAGTGTTGTATGGCTGTTAAGTATAGAAATAGGTCAATCCTACTTCCGTTGGCCTTGCTTTGCGGATGGATCTGTAAACGGGTTATCAATAGTTAATTTGTTCAACTAGTCAAATAAATCGGTCACAATCTTTGCACGTCGGTGAAGAAAAACCCCCTCTTATACCACTCATTCCCCGAGCATTTGCAAGCCTCATGTTACCAATAATTGCCTATGGCTACATATTCCTCCTCTGCGGCTTTAATTTTTTAAATCCTAGTTAGTTCTCTCTCTCTCTCTCTCTGCATGTGTCTGTGTGTGTGTGTGTATTTGTTTGTTTGTGAATGTATACTGTGTGTATGTGTGTATGTGTGCGGACACGTGACGGAATGTGCATACTCTACATGTGCATACTGTGTGTGTGTGTAATGCGTGAAAAATCTGCACACTGAATGTGCGTGTGCATATTGTGTGTATGCATGCATACTAGTCTGCATACTGTATGTGTTTGCGTGTGTTTGTGCAGTGCTATAGGAGGAGATCTTCTCACAGCCGTTGAAAGAATATGCTGAGCTGCCTGCATGCTGCACTGTTTAAGAATGTTAATTATGGAAATAGGTCATATATAAAGAGCTTGACAGCACTGTGTATCTTACAAGTCACTGTGATACTCAATCAGGTTGGCATGTTAATAAGAATACTGCCAGGGACTTTTAAGTGCAAAATATGCTCTGGGAGAGCTATGGTTACATCCCAAATAAAATAAAAAATATATATATATATATTGACACCCTATTCATTTTGAAGTGTACTACTTTTGGCCAGGGTCTACTCATGGGATGCACGTTTCAGCACAATATTGTTTTGAACATTATTTTGAAGACTGACTCTGAACGTTGTACTCAATGCATTTTCAATTGGAGGTAAATCATTTGCTGAAAAGCCTTCGGTCATCATTGAGATGTTGTCAGATTGACTTTAGATTTGGTTTAACATTTGCTCACTAGCTAAGATTTAGGGAAAAGCACTGGACTTAAGCTAGCTAACATTAGCATTGCTAGGTATTTTTGACAAAGTTTGCTAGCTAATGGCAACATTGCATTTGGTTTAACATTTGCTCACTAGCTAAGATTTAGGGAAAAGCACTGGACTTAAGCTAGCTAACATTAGCATTGCTAGGTATTTTTGACAAAGTTTGCTAGCTAATGGCAACATTGCCATCTATCTAAAGTAAATTTAACGACATCGTAATGATGACTATAATTTGTTTCCTACTAATTATTTTCCCAATCTTATTTCCAAGCCATTATAGTGTAATTTAGACAAAACAATAATTAACCCTTGTTAAGATTGACTGGGCACAACTCAACTTTCGGGGCTGTCTCTCCCTCACACACACACACACACACACACACACACACACACACACACACACACACACACACACACACACACACACACACACACACACACACACACACACACACACACACACACACACACACACACACACACACACACACACACACACACACACACACACACACACACACACACACTTGCTGCTACAATTTATTATTATTTAAGCTGTTCATCCATATAACTACTAACTTTAGCACATTTCATAGTCTACTGTATATTCTTACTGTATATACAGTTGAAGTCAGGAGTTTACATACACCTTAGCCAAATACATTTAAACTCAGTTTTTCACAATTCCTGACATTTAATCTTAGTAAAATTTCCCTGTCTTAAGTCAGTTAGGATCACCACTTTACTTTACTTTTTTTAAGTCAGAGAAATAGTAGAGAGAATGATTTATTTCAGCTTTTATTTCTTTCATCACATTCCCAGTGGGTCAGAAGTTTACATACACTCAATTAGTATTTGGTAGCTTTGCCTTTAAATTGTTTAACTTGGGTCAAACGTTTCAAGTAGCCTTCCACACGGTTCCCATAATAATTTGGATTTTGGCCCATTCCTACTGACAGAGCTGTTGTAACTGAGTCAGGTTTGTAGCCCTCCTTTCTCGCACATGCTTTTTCAGTTCTGCCCTCAAATTTTCTATAGGATTGAGGTCAGGGCTTTGTGATGGCCACTCCAAGACCTTGACTTTGTTGTCCTTAAGCCATTTTGCCACAACTTTGGAAGTATGCTTGGGGTCATTGTCCATTTGGAAGACCCATTTGCAACCAAGCTTTAACTTCCTGACTGATGTCTTGAGATGTTGCTTTAATTTATCCACGTAATTTTCTTTCCTCATGGTGCCATATTTTGTGAAGTGCACCAGTCCCTCCTGCAGCAAAGCACCCCCACAACACGATGCTGCCACCCCTGTGCTTCACGGTTGGGATGGTGTTCTTTGGCTTGCAAGCCCTTCCCTTTTTCCTCCAAAAATAACGATGGTCATTATGGCCAAGTTCTATTTTTGTTTCAGCAGACCAGAGGACATTTCTCCAAAAAGTACAATCTTTGCCCCCATGTGCAGTTGCAAACCATAGTCTGGATTTTTTATGGCGGTTTTGGAGCAGTGGCTTCTTCCTTGCTGAGCTGCCTTTCAGGTTATGTCGATATAGGTTTTACTGTGGATATAGATACTTTTGTACTTGTTTTCTCCAGCGTCTTCACAAGGTCCTTTGCTGTTGTTCTGGGATTGATTTGCACTTTTCACACCAAAGTACGTTAATCTCTAGGAGACCGAATCTCCTTCCTGAGTGGTATGACTGCTGCGTGGTCCCATTGTGTTTATAATTGCGTACTATTTTTTGTACAGATGAACGTAGTACCTTCAGGCATTTGGAAATTGCCCCCAAGGATGAACCAGACTTGCGGAGGTGTACACATTTTTTTCTGAGGTCTTGGCTGATTTATTTGGATTTTTCCATGATGTCAAGCAAAGAGGCACTGAGTTTGAAGGTGGGCCTTGAAATACATCCACAGGTACACCTCCAATTGACTCAAATGGTGTAAATTAGCCTATCAGGAGCTTCTAAAGCCATGACATCATTTTCTGGATTTTTCCAAGTTGTTTAAAGGCACAATCAACTAAGTGTATGTAAACTTCTGACCCACTGGAATTATGATACAGTGAAATAATCTGTCTGTAAACAATTGTTGAAAAAAGAGCTTGCAAGTAACCATTTTACATTACTGTTTTCACCCTGTATCCTGTGCATATGACCAATAAACGTTTATTTTATTTTAGAATGCTCATAACAATGGTGTTACGCGACCGATTTATGGAGGTCCAACCATGAATACGGCATTGGTCAAAAGTAGTGCACTATGTAGGGAATAGGGGTGTCATTTGGGATGTATTTGGGATTGCTATAATGACAGACATCTTACATAGTCACATCGTCACTCAAGTTCCAAGCTGTCAGCAAATTATGCTAACTAAACCTCCTTGGTAAAATAAGAATAGTGTTGTCAGTAATGTCAGTGACATGGAGATATGATTGGGCAATGCTTTGTTTTACAGGCCTTTTTAACTGGTGTTTGTCTGGCATTTACTTAGAAAAATTAGAGAATAAATGGTAACCAGCAGTATCTTTTGGAATGTTGAATTTAAAACAATAGCAGACGTGCACAAAGACTCCTTGGTTAAATAGGAATACCTTGGACATGGTATGATTCTTTTATAGGCCTTTTTGGCTGGTGTATCAGCTGTATCGTTTGGTACGTTAAATTTAACACACTAGCGGACGTGCACAATGTTGGTGAGGCTACAGTTTGATGTCATTTAGCGCTTTGAATGCTGCCGTCATTCCTTCACAATCACTACAGTGCCTCCTTTACTAACTTTAGCAGTTGAATCAGGGTATCATAGCTTGCGCTCCCTTTCTCAGTTTTTCAATCAGCATTAGCATGATTGGTCATGATTAGTATGATTGGTCCCTTACCTGGAAATTGGGTGCATTGTACTGTAGTAACGTGTGGAGGAATGTGTAAATTCACATTTTAACATAGATTTTCTAAAAGGAAACACTGAACTTTAGAATACATAGTCCCCAATAAAGTGGGAAGTGAACTGGCCACCGGAGGGCTGGCTGGTCTCGGATCCCATAAAAGGGGTTTTGTGTTCAAAGAGATCTGTCTCATGAAGGTCTCTGACCAAAACTTTTTTTTCTTCTAACCTTGGATTTACAATAAATAATATATTGTCACAATGGAGACAGTGTCAAGCCTCAACTTCTGATGCATCACTCTGATCCCAGGTACCATCTCCTGCCATTGTGCCCTTGAGCAAGGCACTTAACCACTGAAGCCTCTTAACATGTGCCTGTGTGTGTGTGTGTGTGTGTGTGTGTGTGTGTGTGTGTGTGTGTGTGTGTGTGTGTGTGTGTGTGTGTGTGTGTGTGTGTGTGTGTAAGGGGTTTCTCACAATAATTGACAATTAGTATAGTATTGTACAGTTGAGTATCTCCTCTATTCTTATTCTTTCTAAAGCATAATCAATCAATTATTTTGACACCACTGACCGCTCTCTAGGGTTGCTCCCTAATCATGTCATCATAATGCTGCATCGGGTGCCCACCGTCTTGTGAGAACATTTGTTGGATACTCCTCTGCAAAGAAAGTGCCAGCGGGATTTCGTCTCATGTTGACTGCTCTATTCAATCTCATTTTGGACTTCTCGGTGCAATTGAATGGCTGAGATGCTTTCTTTAATCGCTGCCAGTAAGCAGTATTAGAATGTGTTTTCAATAGCGGCGGGCATTTAAATCACACACAGAGCTAACTTTTAAGATGCTGTGTTGTCAATATCCCAGACTGAATGCATTCTGAAGACAGGGCCAATAGTGCAGAGTCATGGTTAATGCTTATGGCTTGGCATGTGCTGAATATCTGCTGCAAAGGAGTGACTATATTTTTTCACCACTGACGCAGTGTTTGGAAAGGCAATGATGACAAATGTGGAATAGTGCTACAGCAAGGAATAGGTTTCTCGATATTCAGAATAAAGGGAAAAATATACAAGCATGGTTGCACTTTAAACTTTTCCCTATTTTACTGTCTATCTAGCACTTCGTAGACCATCTTTGAGTTAGAAAAAATTGACCAAGGTAATACTTTGGAAGTACATAACCTTAATTGTGTTAAAAATGCACTATGCAAAAATCACTCCGGCATTGCCTGGTTGCTAAAATTCTAATAGTTCGCCTAACTTCTGTATGTTTGACAAAACAAGCAATTGTAGTGTAGAGAATCATTGTACCATCTAAACCACTGTGAAATATATTTTCCTTAAGCACAAATATTGTATTTTCAGCTGTGTACAAAACCGAAAGTAAAAGATACAAAAACGGAACTTCATAGAATCATTAGAAATAGCAATAGAACAGATTTACCATTCCTTAGACTTGATTTCAATGAGAAAGACAAATCTATAACTCACATTTCTATGTGAATTTTGTTGGGAAGCCCAAAAAGTTACATTTTGCAGCAATAAGTAATTTAAGTCAATTTTGCTCAAGTTAGTTCAAGGTAAACAGAAGATTTATATAAATGTTGGTCCCATGTTTCATGAGCTGAATTTTTTTTCTTCCAGAAATGTTACAGACACACAAAGTGTATTTCTCTAAAATTGTGTTCACAAATTTGTTTACATTTCTGTTAGTGACCATTTCTCATTTTCCAAGATAATTCATCCACCTGACTGGTGTATCATATCAAGAAGCTGAGAAAACAGCATGATCATTACACAGGTGCACCTTGTGCTGGGCACAATAAAAAGCTACTCTAAAATGTGCAGTTTTGTCACACAACTCAATGCCACAGATGTCTCAAGTTTATAGGGAGCGTGCAATTGGCATTATGAATGCAGAAATGTCCACCAGAGTTGTTGCAATATAATTTAATGTTAATTTCTCTACCATAAGCCACCTCCAATGTCATTTTAGAGAATAGAGCAGAACCGGCCTCAGAGACGCAGATCATGTGTATGGCGCCGTGTCAGCGAGTGTTTTGCTGATGTCAACGTTGTGTGCCCATGGTGGCGGTGGGGTTATAGTAAGGGTAGGCATAAGCTACGGACAACGAACACAATTACATTTTATCTATGGCAATTTGAATGCACAGAGATACCATGTCAAGATACTGAGGCCCATTGTCGTGCCATTCATCCGCCACCATCACCTCATGTTTCTGCATGATAATGCACAGCCCCATGTTGCAAGGATCTGTACACAATTCCTGGACGCTGAGAATGTCCCAGTTCTTCCATGGCCTGCACACTCACCAGACATGACCATTGAGCATGTTTGGGATGCTCTGAATTGACGTGCACGACAGCGTGTTTCAGTTCCCAACAACTTCACACAGCCATTTAAGAGGAGTGGGACAACATTCCACAGGCCACAATCCACAGCCTGATCAACTCTATGTGAAGGAGATGTGTGCTGTGAAATCTGTGAATGTATTTTCATGTTTTTAAAAAGGTATAAACTGCCTTATTTTTGCTGGACCCCAAGAAGAGGAGCTGCCTTGACAGCAGCTAATGGGGATCCATAATAAATACAAATACACCAAATACTGACTGGTTTTCTGATTCCCGCCCTTACATACCCTCTTAAAGACTCTGCCTCCATCGCTGCAGACTCCACCTCCTCCAGGTGTTTATATGCGGGGCTAGCAACCCTTGGTCCTCGAGAGATGGGCGGGGTCCTCATGTGATGAGTGTCCCAGTGTCTTTGGACTGGACTGAGGGACAGGGAGCGAGCCATGTTGAAGTATACGTAAGACAGAAACAGAAAACATTGGTCAAAATATTGAATAGGTTCACAAATGGATAACAATTGGGTCATTGGTTATAGATGCTTAAATGGCCACACTGTAGTTCCCACACTGTAGTTTCTCTTCAGCAATTAAAAAAAACATTATTTCACCTTTTATTTAACTAGGTAGGCCAGTTGAGAACAAGTTCTCATTTACAATTGAGACCTGGCCAAGATAAAGCAAAGCAGTGCAACACAAACAACAACACAGTTACACATGGAATAAACAAACGTACAGTCAATAACACAATAGAAAAGTCTATATACAGTGTGCATATGAGGTAAGAGTAGGGACGTGACGCAATAAATAGGCCGTAGTGGCGAAGTAATTACAATTTAGCAATTAAACACTGGAGTCATAGATGTGCAGAAGATAAATGTGCAAGTAGAGATACTGGGGTGCAAAGGAGCAAAAATAAATAAATAAGGTATTTGGATGGGCTATTTACAGATGGGCTATGTACAGGTGCAGTATGCTGCTCTGACAGCAGGTGCTTAAAGTTAGTAAGGGAGGAATTTGCTTTGGGGGTGACCAGTAAAATATACCTGCTGGAGCGCGTGCTACAGGTGGGTGCTGCTATGGTGACCAGTGAGCTGAGATAAGGCTGTGCTTTACCTAGCAAAGACTTAAAATGACCTGGTGTCGGCCCTTCTTGTTCGGGTGGTGTTAGGCGGTCGACGTCACCGGCTTTCTTGTCACTACCGATCCATTTTTCTGTTTCGTTTTTTTTTTGTCTGATTACACACACACCTGTTTTACATTCCCTCGTTACATTCCCTATTTAACCATCTGACATGTATTTCAGTTCTGTCCGTGATTGTTCATGTCGTTAGTGGTTGTGTTAGAGTTCAAATCAAATTTATTTATATAGCCCTTCGTACATCAGCTGATATCTCAAAGTGCTGTACAGAAACCCAGCCTAAAACCACAAACAGCAAGCAATGCAGGTGTAGAAGCACGGTGGTCAAAACTCCCTAGAAAGGCCAAAACCTAGGAAGAAACCTAGAGAGGAACCAGGCTATGTGGGGAGCCAGTCCTCTTCTGGCTGTGCCGGGTGGAGATTATAACAGAACATGGCCAAGATGTTCAAATGTTCATAAATGACCAGCATGGTCGAATAATAATAAGGCAGAACAGTTGAAAGCAAGGAGTCATCATGTCAGGTAGTCCTGGGGCATGGTCCTAGGGCTCAGGCCCTCCGAGAGAGAGAAAGAAAGAGAGAAGGAGAGAATTAGAGAACGCATACTTAGATTCACACAGGACACCGAATAGGACAGGAGAAGTACTCCAGATATAACAAACTGATTCTAGCCCCCCGACACAAACTACTGCAGCATAAATACTGGAGGCTGAGACAGGAGGGGTCAGGAGACACTGTGGCCCCATCCGAGGACACCCCCGGACAGGGCCAAACAGGAAGGGTATAACCCCACCCACTTTGCCAAAGCACAGCCCCCACACCACTAGAGGGATATCTTCAACCACCAACTTACCATCCTGAGACAAGGCTGAGTATAGCCCACAAAGATCTCCGCCATGGCACAACCCAAGGGGGGGGGCGCAAACCCAGACAGGATGACCACATCAGTGAATCAACCCACTCAGATGACGCACCCCTTCCAGGGACGGCATGAGAGAGCCCCAGCAAGCCAGTGACTCAGTCTCTGTAATAGGGTTAGAGGCAGAGAATCCCAGTGGAGAGAGGGGAACCGGCCAGGCAGAGACAGCAAGGGCGGTTCGTTGCTCCAGAGCCTTTCCGTTCACCTTCCCACTCCTGGGCCAGACTACACTCAATCATATGACCCACTGAAGAGATGAGTCTTCAGTAAAGACTTGAAGGTTGAGACCGAGTTTGCATTTCTGACATGGGTAGGCAGACCGTTCCATAAAAATGGAGCTCTATAGGAGAAAGCCCTGCCTCCAGCTGTTTGCTTAGAAATTCTAGGGACAATTAGGAGGCCTGCGTCTTGTGACCGCAGCGTACGTGTAGGTATGTACGGCAGGACCAAATCAGAGAGATAGGTAGGAGCAAGCCCATGTAATGCTTTGTAGGTTAGCAGTAAAACCTTGAAATCTGCCCTTGCTTTGACAGGAAGCCAGTGTAGAGAGGCTAGCACTGGAGTAATATGATCAAATTCTTTGGTTCTAGTCATGATTCTAGCAGCCGTATTTAGCACTAACTGAAGTTTATTTAGTGCTTTATCCGGGTAGCTGGAAAGTAGAGCATTGCAGTAGTCTAACCTAGAAGTGACAAAAGCATGGATAAATTGTTCTGCATCATTTTTGGACAGAAAGTTTCTGATTTTTGCATTGTTACGTAGATGGAAAAAATATGTTCTTCAAAAGAGAGATCAGGGTCCAGAGTAACGCTGAGGTCCTTCACAGTTTTATTTGAGACGACTGTACAACCATTAAGATTAATTGTCAGATTCAACAGAAGATCTCTTTGTTTCTTGGGACCTAGAACAAGCATCTCTGTTTTGTCCAAGTTTAAAAGTAGAAAGTTTGCAGCCATCCACTTCCTTATGTCTGAAACACATGCTTCTAGCAAGGGCAATTTTGGGGCTTCACCATGTTTCCTTGAAATGTACAGCTGTGTGTCATCCGCATAGCAGTGAAAGTTAACATTATGTTTTCGAATAACATCCCCAAGAGGTAAAATATATAGTGAAAACAATAGTGGTCCTAAAACGGAACCTTGAGGAACACCGAAATTTACAGTTGATTTGTCAGAGGCCAAACCAATCACAGAGTCAAACTGATATCTTTCCGACAGATAAGATCTAAACCAGGCCAGAACTTGTCCGTGTAGACCAATTTGGGTTTCCAATCTCTCCAAAAGAATGTGGTGATCGATGTTATCAAAAGCAGCACTAAGTTCTAGGAGCATGAGGACAGCCTCGGTCCGATGCCATTAAAATGTAATTTACCACCTTCACAAGTGCCGTCTCAGTGCTATGATGGGGTCTAAAACCAGACTGAAGCATTTCGTATACATTGTTTTTCTTCAGGAAGGCAGTGGGTTGCTGTGCAACAGCCTTTTCTAAAAATTTTGAGAGGAATGGAAGATTCGATATAGGCCGATAGTTTTTTATATTTTCTGGGTCAAGGTTTGGCTTTTTCAAGAGAGGCTTTATTACTGCCACTTTTAGTGAGTTTGGTACACATCCGGTGGATAGAGAGCTGTTTATTATGTTCAACATAGGAGGGCCAAGCACAGGAAGCAGCTCTTTCAGTAGTTTAGTTGGAATAGGGTCCAGTATGCAGCTTGAAGGTTTAGAGGCCATGATTATTTTCATCATTGTGTCAAGAGATATAGTACTAAAACACTTGAGCGTCTCTCTTGATCCTAGGTCCTGGGAGATTTGTGTAGACTCAGGACAACTGAGCTTTGAAGGAATATGCAGATTTAAAGAGGAGTCCGTAATTTGCTTTCTAATAATCATAATCTTTTCCTCAAAGAAGTTCATGAGTTTATCACTGCTAAAGTGAAAGTCGTCCTCTCTTGGGAAATGCTGCTTTTTAGTTAGCTTTGTGACAGTATCAAAAAGGAATTTCGGATTGTTCTTATTTTCGTCAATTAAGTTAGAAAAATAGGATGATCAAGCAGCAGTAAGGGCTCTTTGGTACTGCACGGTACTGTCTTTCCAAGCTAGTCGGAAGACTTCCAGTTTGGTGTGGCGCCATTTCCGTTCCAATTTTCTGGAAGCTTGCTTCAGAGCTCGGGTATTTTCTGTGTACCAGGGAACTAGTTTCTTATGAGAAATGTTTTTAGTTTTTAGGGGTGCAACTGCATCTAGGGTATTGCGCAAGGTTAAATTGGGTAGACAGAGGGAATCTGGAAGGACATCAAGGAATCTTTGTGTTGTCTATGAATTTATAGCACGACTTTTGATGTTCCTTGGTTGGGGTCTGAGCAGATTATTTGTTGCATTTGCAAACGTAATAAAATGGTGGTCCGATAGTCCAGGATTATGAGGAAAACATTAAGATCCACAACATTTATTCCATGGGACAAAACTAGGTCCAGCGTATGACTGTGACAGTGAGTGGGTCCAGAGACATGTTGGACAAAACCTACTGAGTCGATGATGGCTCCGAAAGGCTTTTGGAGTGGGTCTGTGGACTTTTCCATGTGAATATTAAAGTCACCAAAGATTAGAATATTATCTGCTATGACTACAAGGTCCGATAGGAATTCAGGGAACTCAGTGAGGAACGCTGTATATGGCCCAGGAGGCCTGTAAACAGTAGCTATAAAAAGTGATTGAGTAGGCTGCATAGATTTCATGACTAGAAGCTCAAAAGATGAAAACATCATTTTTTAAAATTGAAATTTTCTATCGTAAATGTTAGCAACACCTCCGCCTTTGCGGGATGCACGGGGGATATGGTCACTAGTGTAGCCAGGAGGTGAGGCCTCATTTAACACAGTAAATTCATCAGGCTTAAGCCATGTTTCAGTCAGGCCAAATCACATCAAGATTATGATCAGTGATTAGTTCATTGACTATAATTGCCTTTGAAGTAAGGGATCTAACATTTTAAGTAGCCCTATTTTGAGATGTGAAGTATCATGATCTCTTTCAATAATGACAGGAATGGAGGTGGTCTTTATCCTAGTGAGATTGCTAAGGCGAACACTGCCATGTTTAGTTTTGCCCAACCTAGGTCGAGGCACAGACACGGTCTCAATGGTGATAGCTGAGCTGACTACACTGACTGTGCTAGTGGCAGACTCCACTATGCTGGCAGGCTGGCTAACAGCCTGCTGCCTGGCCTGCACCCTATTTCATTGTGGAGCGAGAGGAGTTAGAGCCCTGTCTATGTTGGTAGATAAGATGAGAGCACCCCTCCAGCTAGGATGGAGTCCGTCACTCCTCAGCAGGTCAGTCTTGGTCCTGTTTGTGGGTGAGTCCCAGAAAGAGGGCCAATTATCTACAAATTCTATCTTTTGGGAGGGGCAGAAAACAGTTTTCAACCAGCGATTGAGTTGTGAGACTCTGCTGTAGAGCTCAACACTCCCCCTAACTGGGAGGGGGCCAGAGACAATTACTCGATGCCGACACATCTTTCTAGCTGATTTACACGCAGAAGCTATGTTGCGCTTGGTGATCTCTGACTGTTTCATCCTAACATCGTTGGTGCCGACGTGGATAACAATATCTCTATACTCTCTACACTCGCCAGTTTTAGCTTTAGCAGCACCATCTTCAGATTCAGCCTTAACGTTGGTAGCCCTGCCCCCTGGTAAACAGTGTATGATCGCTGGATGATTCGTTTTAAGTCTAATACTGCGGGTAATGGAGTCGCCAATGACTAGAGTTTTCAATTTGTCAGAGCTAATGGTGGGAAGCTTCGGCGTCTCAGACCCCGTAACGGGAGGAGTAGAGACCAGAGAAGACTCGGCCTCTGACTCCGACTCGCTGCTTAATGGGGAAAACCGGTTGAAAGTTTCTGTCGGCTGAATGAGCGACACCGGTTGAGCGTTCCTACAGCATTTCCTTCCAGAAACTGTGAGAAAGTTGTCCGGCTGCGGGGCCTGTGCCAGGGGATTTATACTACGATCTGTACTTACAGGTGGCACAGACGCTGTCTCATCCTTTCCTACACTGAAATTACCCTTGCCTAACGATTGCGTCTGAAGCTGGGCTTATAGCACAGCTATCCTCGCCGTAAGGCGAGTACAGCGACTGCAATTAGAAGGCATCATGTTAATGTTACTACTTAGCTTCGGCTGTTGGAGGTCCTGACGAATCGTGTCCAGATAAAGCGTCCGGAGTGAATAAGTTGAGGGGAAAAAAATATAAACGGTAATTAAAAAGTAAAAACCGTAAAGTTGTCAGGTAGCAAAATAGGTTGGCAACAAAACGCACAGCAACTCGAAAACAAGTCTGCAAGTTGTGACCGGCTGTGTTGTATGTTCCCATTTTGGAATTTTGCGTTATTCTTTGAGTAAACTCAGTTGGATTACTCTATACCTGTGTCCTGCGCCTGACTCCGCTTTCACTCTGCGGTTTGGTGATGAAATTGAAGCGAGGGCCAGCCAATGAAAGCATACAGGTCACAGTGGTGGGTAGTATATGGGGCTTTGGTGACAAAACGGATGGCACTGTGATACACTGCATCCATTTTGCTGAGTAGAGTGTTGGAGGCTATTTTGTAAATGACATTGCCGAAGATCGGTAGGATAGTCAGTTTTACGAGGGTATGTTTGGCAGCATGAGTGAGGGATGCTTTGTTTGCGAAATAGGAAGCCGATACTATATTTAATTTTGGATCGGAGATGCTTAATGTTTGTCTGGAAGGAGAGTTTACAGTCTAACCAGACACCTAGGTATTTGTAGTTGTCTACATATTCTAAGTCAAAACCATCCAGAGTAGTGATGCTTGGCGGGCGGGCAGGTACGGGCAGCAATCGGTTGAAGAGCATGCATTTAGTTTTACTTGCATTTAAGAGCAGTTGGAGACCATGGAAGGAGAGTTGTATGGCATTGAAGCTCGTCTGGAGGTTAGTTAACACAGTGTCCAAAGAATGGTGTCGTCTGCGTAGAGGTGGATCAGAGAATCACCAGCAGCAAGAGAGACATCATTGATGTATACAGAGAAAAGAGTCAGCCTGAGAATTGAATCCTGTGGCACCCCCATAGAGACTGCCAGAGGTCCAGACAACAGGCCCTCCGATTTGACACACTGAGCTCTGTCTGAGAAGTAGTTGGTGAACCAGGCGAGGCAGTCATTTGAGAAGCCAAGGCTGTTGAGTCTGCCGATAAGAATGTGGTGATTGACAGAGTCGAAAGCCTTGGCCAGGTCGATGAATACAGCTGCACAGTATAGTCTTTTATTGATGGCGGTCATGATATCGTTTAGGACCTTGAGCATGGCTGAGGTGCACCCATGACCAGCTCGGAAACCAGACTGCATAGCGGAGAAGGTATGGTGAGATTGGAAATGGTCAAGTTTGTTAACTTGGCTTTCAAGGACCTTAGAAAGGCAGGGTAGGATAGATATAGGTCTGAAACAGTTTGGGTCTAGAGTGTCTCCCCCTTTGAAGAGGGGGATGACTGCGGCAGCTTTTCAATCTTTGGTGATCTCAGACGATATGAAAGAGAGGTTGAACAGCTAGTTATAAGGGTTGCAACAATTGCGGCAGATCATTTTAGAAAGAGAGGGTCCAGATTGTCTAGCCTGGCTGATTTGTAGGGGTCCAGATTTTGCAGCTCTTTCAGAACATCAGCTATCTGGATTTGGGTGAAGGAGGAGTGGGGGAGGCTTGGGCAAGTTTCTGTGGGGGGTGCAGGGCTGTTGACCAGGGTAGGGGTAGCCAGGTGGAAAGCATGGCCAGCCGTAGAAAAATTCTCAATTAGCGTGGATTTATTTGTGGTGACAGTGTTTCCTAGACTCAGTGCAGCTGCAAGGAGGTGCTCTTATTCTCCATGGTCTTTACAGTGACTTTACAGTGTCCCAGAACTTTTTTGAGTTTGTGCTACAAGATGCCAATTTCTGTTTGAAAAAGCTGGCCTTTGCTTTCCTAACCGCCTGTGTATATTGGTTCCTATCTTCCCTGAAGAGTTGCATATCGCGGGGGCTATTGGATGCTAATGCAGTACGCCACAGGATGTTTTTGTGCTTTTCAAATGCAGTCAGGTCTGGGGAGTGAACCAAGGGCTATATCTGTTCCTGGTTCAATATTTTTTGAATGGGGCATGCTTATTTAAGATGGTGAGGAAAGCACTTTTAAAGAATAACCAGGCATCCCCTACTGACGGAATGAGGTCAATATCCTTCCAGGATACTCGGGCCAGGTTGATTAGAAATGCCTGCTCGCTGAAGGGTTTTTACGGAGGACCCAGGCAATCTCTAAGACAGCAGAGGTGTATTTGGAGGGCAGGTTGGTCAGGATGATCTATGAGGGTGCCTGTCTTTATGGATTTGGAGTTGTACCTGGTAGGTTCATTGATCATTTGTGTGAGATTGAGGGCATCTAGCTTAGATTGTAGGACGGCCGGGGTGTTAAGCATGTCCCAGTTTAGTTCACCTAACAGTACGAGCTCTGAAGATAGATGGGGGGGGCAATCAATTCACATACGGTGTCCATGGCACAGCTGGGGGCTTGTGAGAGACTTTTTTCTGGAAAGGAGCATTTTTAAAAGTAGAAGCTCAAATTGTTTGGGCACAGACCTGGATAGTATGACAGAACTCTGTAGGCTATCTCTGCAGTAGATTGCAATTCCGCCCCCTTTGGCAGTTCTATCTTGTCGGAAATGTTATAGTTAGGGATGGAAATTTCAGGATTTTTGGTGGCCTTCCTAAGCCAGGATACAGACACAGCTAGGACATCCGAGTTGGCGGAGTGTGCTAAAGCAGTGAATAAACCAATTTAGGGTGGATGCTTCTAATGTTAACATGCATGAAACCAAGGCTTGTACGGTTACAGAAGCCAACAAATGAGAGTGCCTGGGGAATGAGGGTGCCTGGGGAATGGGAGTGGAGCTAGGCGCTGCAGGGCCTGGATTAACCTCTACATCACCAGAGGAACAGAGAAGGAGTAGGATAAAGGCTATAAGAACTGGTTGTCTGGTACGTTCGGGAACACAGAGTAAATGGAGCAGATTTCTGGGTGTGGAAGTATAGATTCAAGGCATAATGTACAGACAAAGGTATGGTAGGATGTGAATACAGTGGAGGTAAACCTAGGCATTGAGTGATGATGAGAGAGGTATTGTCTGTAGAGACACCATTTAAACCAGGTGAGGTCACCGCATGTGTGGGAGGTGGAACAAAAGGGTGAGCTAAGGCATACTGGACAGGGCTGGAGGCTCTACAGTGAAATAAAACACCAATCACAAAACCACAGCAGCGATGGACAAGGCATATTGACATTAGGGAAAGATATGCATAGCCGAGTGATCATAGGTTCCAGTGAGTAGCTGGAGACAAGCCAATTCAGACAGCTAGCGGGCCGGGGTTAGCAGGCTAGCAGAAGGGCTTTAGTGGGACGTTGCGAAGGAATAGTCTGTTGTTCCCTCTGGCGGTTACGTCGGTAGACCAGTCATGATGGATCGGCAGGGCTCCATGTAGGCAGTAAAAGGGTCCAGGCTAATAGAAAAAATAGTTATTGTAGCCCAAGAAATTGGCTGATGGAATTCTTCAGCTAACAGTCCAATATGCTCTAGACAGCTAGTGGGCCGCGGCTAGCAGGCTAGCAGATGAGCCCTCAGGGGACATCGCGACGGAGGAGCCTGTTGAAACCACCCTTGGGCTGATTACGTCGGTAGACCAGTCGTGATGGATCAGCGGGGCTCTGTGTCAGCAGTAAAAGGGGTCCAGGCCAATTGGCAAAATAGGTATTGTAGCCCAAGGAGTGGTTGATGGATCTCTTCAGCTGGCCGGGAGATGGGCCTAGCATAGGCTAGCTCCAGGCTAACTGGTCTTGTGCTTGCTTCGGGACAGAGACGTTAGCCATTAGTAGCCACTCGGATAGCAGCTAGTTAGCTGCGATGATCCAAGTACAAAGATTCAGAGCTTGCTGTAGGAATCCAGAGATGTGCTGGAGAAAAATAAGTCCGGTATGCTCTTGGTTGAATCGCGCTGTGCAGCCTGGCAGGAGTTGACCGGGCTAAAGGTTAGCTGATGACCGCTAGCAGTGGCTAGCTGACTACTAGCTAGTAGCTATTTAGCTGTCTAGCTTTGTTTCGGGGTTCCGGTTCTAATGTAAAGAAAATAGCAGATCCATACCACATTGGGTTAAAAAAATATTTGAAAATATATACAAAATATATATACGAAGAAAAAAATATATATACCCGCAAAGAGGCATGACTGTTATGCCGTCTTGGATATCACAAACAGGAAACTATAAAGAAATACATGGCACATGAACACCTCACATACCAACATATATTGCAATTGCAATCTTATTTGAATATATAAATATAAACTCAGCAAAAATAGAAACGTCCCTTTTTTAGGACCCTGTCTTTTAAAGATAATTCATAAAAATCCAAATAACTTCGCAGATCTTCATTGTAAAGGGTTTAAACACTGTTTCCCATGTTCAATGATCCATAAACAATTAATGAACATGCACCTGTGGAACGGTTGTTAAGACACTAACAGCTTACAGATGGTAGGCAATTAAGGTCACAGTTATGAAAACTTAGGACACTATAGAGGCCTTTCTACTGACTCTGAAAAACATCAAAATAAAGATGCCCAGGGTCTGTACTCATCTGTGTGAAAGTGCCTTAGGCATGCTGCAAGGAGGCATGAGCACTGCAGATGTGGCCAGGGCAATAAATTGCAATGTTCGTACTGTGAGACACCTAAGACAGCGCTACAGGGAGACAGGATGGACAGCTGATCATCCTCGCAGTGGCAGACCACGTGTAACTACACCCGCACACGATCGGTACATCCGGACATCACACCTGTGGGACAGGTACAGGATGGCAACAAAAACTGCCCGAGTTACACCAGGAATGCACAATCCCTCCATTAGTGCTCAGACTGCCCGCAATATGCTGAGAGAGGCTGGACTGAGGGCTTGTAGGCCTGTTGTAAGGCAGGTCCTCACAGAAATCACAAATCACAAACCCACTCTCACTAGACGAGATGGTCGGATTTGCGTTTATTGTTGAAGGTATGAGCGTTACACCGAGGCCTGCACTCTGGACGCAGGATCGATTTGGAGGTGGAGGGTCCGTCATGGTCTGGGGCGGTGTGTCACAGCATTATCGGACTGAGGTTGTTGTCATTGCAGGCAATCTCTACGCTGTGCGTTACAGGGAAGACATCCCTCCTCCCTCATGTGTTACCCTTCCTGCAGGCTCATCCTGACATGACCCTCCAGCATGAAAATGCCACCAGCCATACTACTCATTCTGTGCGTGATTTCCTGCAAGACAGGAATGTTAGTGTTCTGCCATGGCCAGCGAAGAGCCCGGATCTCAATTCCATTGAGCACGTCTGGGACCTATTGGATCGGAGGGTGAGGGCTAGGGACATTCCCCCTAGAAGTGTCCGGGAACTTGCAGGTGCCTTGGTGGAAGAGTGGGGTAACATCTTACAGCAAGAACTGGCAAATCTGGTGCAGTCCATGAGGAGGAGATGCACTGCAGTACTTAATGCAGCTGGTGGTCACACCAGATACTGACTGTTACTTTTGATTTTGACTCCCCCTTTGTTCAGGTACACCTTATTCAATTTCTGTCTGTCACATGTCTGTGGAACTTATTCAGTTTATGTCTCAGTTGTTGAATCTTGTTATGTTCATACAAATATTTACACATGTTAAGTTTGCTGAAAATAAATGCAGTTGACAGAGAGAGGACGTTTCTTTTTTTGCTGAGTTTACAAATCCCCATCTGTTGTGAAGCCATCGGTGTGATTTTCATGCTTGCCGCTAACTTTGTAGAACTGTAAATCAAATGGAAATGTCCCGATTCAGACGGCTTTTGATGCAGAGAAGGGCCTTTGTGCCTTGCAACGGAGCCTAAATGCATAGTAACATGTTTATTACCAATTACAATTACCATACATATTTTTTTACATTCCATGAACGCCCTGTTTATTTTTTTCAATAACATATTGTGCCAATTTGGGGTTGATTAAATGTCTTACCTGGCTGAATTCACTTCTGTAACTGGAGCGGCCCATTTAAACTAGAGGTGAGGGAAGAACGAGAGATGAATTTCTACTGTACAAGTACCTGAAGCGTTTCCCTTTGGAGAGTGCTCTGTTGAGAATAGGTGGAGCTGCTGTGGGTGCGCCAGCTGGCAGACTGCTGTCCCCTTCAGGAGGGGAGGACCCATGAGATTTGCAGCACTGCAGTGAAAGAAAACAAAGGCCAAATAAGGACATGATTTCAGGAAAATAGGAAAGTAGATATTAGGACCCCATACAGTTTGTGGACATGTACAAACATAATGAATACACGTACGCACACAGGGCCACATACACAATAGCCTAAGATAACACGATATACACTCAGCAGATGCAGCTGCAATAGTCCTGAGTCAATGTAGGAGATGTTTCCCCGATATATATTGCCCTCCCAGCCCACGCAGTCCCTTTAATTAAACTGCAGATTAAGTCAACACTTTCTGATTACACTCCATGGCGGCTCTCCCACGACTATCTACAGAGGCCAGAAATTAATCCCAGACAAGATTACATTAATGGATTCCTAAAGAATTTTGCCTCAATTCTTTATTTTTTCCTCTATCAAAATTAGAACCATTATCTCACAAGGGCCCCTGTACTGGGATCCTTGATGCACGCAATGCACAGTGCGATGCCCCAAAGCCTCATGAACACAGAGAATAATAGCAGATAATAATATAATAAATAATATAATGGTGTTATTCCAGTGACTAAAGTTCTTATGTTTGTCAGCCTCCGTCCTTACGGTTCATTATTAAAGCGATTGGATGTGACTTAGGTTGTGTCTCAAATTGCAACCTATTCCCTACTTATATCATGCACAGTGAATAGGGTAGTGCACTTGTCATGTTTGTCATTTATTATCATGTCTTGTCCCTGTGCTCCCCATGCTATTCGTTTCCCTCTGCTGGTCTTATTTGGTTCTTTCCCTCCTATCCCTCTCTCTCCCCCTCCCTCTCTCACTCTCTCGCTCTCTCTTCTCTCTATCGTTCCGTTCCTGCTCCCAGCTGTTCCTATTCCCCTAATCATCATTTAGTCTTCCCACACCTGTTCCCGATCCTTTCCCCTGATTAGAGTCCCTATTTATTCCTTTGTGATCCGTTCCTGTGCCGTCGGTTCCTCGTATTGTATTCACCATGCTGTGATTGCGTTTCGCCCTGTCCTGTCGTGTTTTTGCCGTGATTGTGTATCACCCTGTCCTGTCGTGTTTTGTGCCTTCATCAGATGCTGCGTGCGAGCAGGTGTCTCAGTCGACTACGGCCTGCGCCTACCCGAAGCGACCTGCAGTCTGTGGCCGCTTCTCCAGTTGTTTTCCCTCTACAAATCTAGAGGATTTCTGTTATTCCGTTTTGGACTTTAATAAACTCTGTTTCTGTTAAGTCGCGTTTGGGTCCTCTTTCACCTGCATGACAGAAGGA
Source organism: Oncorhynchus gorbuscha (assembly GCF_021184085.1). Lineage (NCBI taxonomy): Eukaryota > Metazoa > Chordata > Actinopteri > Salmoniformes > Salmonidae > Oncorhynchus > Oncorhynchus gorbuscha. Next base: position 32,661,028 of record NC_060183.1, on the reverse strand, counting down.
ACCGACCAAGGAATGGACCCAGCGACTTCAGACGCTCGTTACACTGCCGTCGAGATCCAAGGAGCCATGCTCGGCAGACACGAGCAGGAATTGTCCGCTGCTCGCCATGCCGTGGAGAACCTGGCCGCTCAGGTTTCCGACCTCTCTGGACAGTTCCAGAGTCTACGTCTCGTGCCACCTGTTACTTCCTGGCCTGCCGAGCCTCCAGAACCTAGGGTTAATAACCCACCTTGCTACTCCGGGCAGCCCACTGAGTGCCGCTCCTTTCTCACGCAGTGTGAGATTGTGTTCTCTCTCCAACCCAACACATACTCTAGAGAGAGAGCTCGGGTTGCTTACGTCATTTCACTCCTTACTGGCCGGGCTCGAGAATGGGGCACAGCTATCTGGGAGGCAAGGGCTGATTGCTCTATCAAATTCCAGAACTTTAAAGAGGAGATGATTCGGGTTTTTGACCGTTCAGTTTTTGGTGGGGAGGCTTCTAGGGCCCTGGCTTCCTTATGCCAAGGTGAACGGTCCATAACGGATTATTCCATTGAGTTTCGCACTCTTGCTGCCTCTAGTGAGTGGAACGAGCCGGCGCTGCTCGCTCGTTTTCTGGAGGGACTCCACGCAGTGGTTAAGGATGAGATTCTCTCCCGGGAGGTTCCTTCAGATGTGGACTCTTTGATTGCTCTCGCCATCCGCATAGAACGACGGGTAGATCTTCGTCACCGGGCTCGTGGAAGAGAGCTCGCATCAACGGTGTTTCCCTGCTCCGCATCGCAACCATCTCCCTCCTCTGGCTTTGAGACTGAGCCCATGCAGCTGGGAGGGATTCGCATCTCGAATAAGGAGAGGGAACGGAGGATCACCAACCGCCTGTGCCTCTATTGCGGAGTTGCTGGACATTTTGTTAATTCATGTCCAGTAAGAGGCCAGAGCCCATCAGTAAGCGGAGGGCTACTGGTGAGCGCTACTACTCAGTCCTCTTCATCTAGATCTTGTACTACTATGTCGGTCCATCTACGCTGGACCGGTTCGGGTGCTACATGCAGTGCCTTGATTGACTCTGGGGCTGAGGGTTGTTTCATGGACGAAGCATGGGTTCGGAAACATAACATTCCTTTCAGACCGTTAGACAAGCCTACGCCCATGTTTGCCTTAGATGGTAGTCATCTTCCCAGTATCAAATTTGAGACACTACCTTTAACTCTCACAGTATCTGGTAACCACAGTGAGACTATTTCTTTTTTTGATTTTCCGTTCACCGTTTACACCTGTTGTTTTGGGTCATCCCTGGCTAGTATGTCATAATCCTTCTATTAATTGGTCTAGTAATTCTATCCTATCCTGGAACGTTTCTTGTCATGTGAAGTGTTTAATGTCTGCCATCCCTCCCGTTTCTTCTCTCCCTACTTCTCAGGAGGAACCTGGCGATTTGACAGGAGTGCCGGAGGAATATCATGATCTGCGCACGGTCTTCAGTCGGTCCCGAGCCAACTCCCTTCCTCCTCACCGGTCGTATGATTGTAGTATTGATCTCCTTCCAGGGACCACGCCTCCTCGAGGTAGACTATACTCTCTGTCGGCTCCCGAACGTAAGGCTCTCGAGGATTATTTGTCTGTGTCTCTTGACGCCGGTACCATAGTGCCTTCTTCTTCTCCGGCCGGGGCGGGGTTCTTTTTGTTAAGAAGAGGGACGGTACTCTGCGCCCCTGCGTGGATATCGAGGCTGAATGACATAACGGTTAAGAATCGTTATCCGCTTCCCCTTATGTCATCAGCCTTCGAGATTCTGCAGGGAGCCAGGTGCTTTACTAAGTTGGACCTTCGTAACGCTTACCATCTCGTGCGCATCAGAGAGGGGGACGAGTGGAAAACGGCGTTTAACACTCCGTTAGGCATTTTGAGTACCGGGTTCTGCCGTTCGGTCTCGCCAATGCGCCAGCTGTTTTTCAGGCATTAGTTAATGATGTTCTGAGAGACATGCTGAACATTTTTGTTTTTGTCTATCTTGACGATATCCTGATTTTTTCTCCGTCACTCGAGATTCATGTTCAGCACGTTCGACGTGTTCTACAGCGCCTTTTAGAGAATTGTCTCTACGTAAAGGCTGAGAAGTGCTCTTTTCATGTCTCCTCCGTTACTTTTCTCGGTTCCGTTATTTCCGCTGAAGGCATTCAGATGGATTCCGCTAAGGTCCAAGCTGTCAGTGATTGGCCCGTTCCAAGGTCACGTGTCGAGTTGCAGCGCTTTTTAGGTTTCGCTAATTTCTATCGGCGTTTCATTCGTAATTTCGGTCAAGTTGCTGCCCCTCTCACAGCTCTTACTTCTGTCAAGACGTGTTTTAAGTGGTCCGGTTCCGCCCAGGGAGCTTTTGATCTTCTAAAAGAACGTTTACGTCCGCTCCTATCCTCGTTACTCCTGACGTCACTAGACAATTTATTGTCGAGGTTGACGCTTCAGAGGTAGGCGTGGGAGCCATTCTATCCCAGCGCTTCCAGTCTGACGATAAGGTTCATCCTTGCGCTTATTTTTCTCATCGCCTGTCGCCATCTGAGCGCAACTATGATGTGGGTAACCGTGAACTGCTCGCCATCCGCTTAGCCCTAGGCGAATGGCGACAGTGGTTGGAGGGGGGCGACCGTTCCTTTTGTCGTTTGGACAGACCATAAGAACCTTGAGTACATCCGTTCTGCCAAACGACTTAATGCCCGTCAAGCTCGTTGGGCGTTGTTTTTCGCTCGTTTCGAGTTTGTGATTTCTTACCGTCCGGGTAGCAAGAACACCAAGCCTGATGCCTTATCCCGTCTGTTTAGTTCTTCTGTGGCTTCTACTGATCTCGAGGGATTCTTCCTTATGGGCGTGTTGTCGGGTTGACAGTCTGGGGAATTGAAAGACAGGTTAAGCAAGCACTCACGCACACTGCGTCGCCGCGCTTGTCCTAGTAACCTCCTTTTCGTTCCTGTTTCCACTCGTCTGGCTGTTCTTCAGTGGGCTCACTCTGCCAAGTTAGCTGGTCATCCCGGTGTTCGAGGCACTCTTGCGTCTATTCGCCAGCGCTTTTGGTGGCCGACTCAGGAGCGTGACACGCGCCGTTTCGTGGCTGCGTGTTCAGACTGCGCGCAGAAGAAGTCTGGTAATTTTTTTCTGCTTCTGCTCCTGGTCTTGCTGGGTCTCAGTCTGTTCCCTGCCATCGCATCTCTCCTGTTCTTGTCCCTGCCCTTGCTGTGTCTCAGTCTGTCCCTAGTTCTCATTTTTTTTTTAGAGTAGTACCCTAGTTTCCCTTTTTATCGTTTTTCGTTACGGTCCTGAGGAGAGGAGTTGGGTTCTTTCTCGGGACGTGCTGGACCGTTTGATCTATGATTTCCTCCGTTGCTGCCAGTGTTCCTCCTCGAGAGCGCCAGGAGGCGCTCGGTGAGTGGGGGTACTGTCATGTTTGTCATTTATTATCATGTCTTGTCCCTGTGCTCCCCATGCTATTCGTTTCCCTCTGCTGGTCTTATTTGGTTCTTTCCCTCCTATCCCTCTCTCTCCCCCTCCCTCTCTCACTCTCTCGCTCTCTCTTCTCTCTATCGTTCCGTTCCTGCTCCCAGCTGTTCCTATTCCCCTAATCATCATTTAGTCTTCCCACACCTGTTCCCGATCCTTTCCCCTGATTAGAGTCCCTATTTATTCCTTTGTGATCCGTTCCTGTGCCGTCGGTTCCTCGTATTGTATTCACCATGCTGTGATTGCGTTTCGCCCTGTCCTGTCGTGTTTTTGCCGTGATTGTGTATCACCCTGTCCTGTCGTGTTTTGTGCCTTCATCAGATGCTGCGTGCGAGCAGGTGTCTCAGTCGACTACGGCCTGCGCCTACCCGAAGCGACCTGCAGTCTGTGGCCGCTTCTCCAGTTGTTTTCCCTCTACAAATCTAGAGGATTTCTGTTATTCCGTTTTGGACTTTAATAAACTCTGTTTCTGTTAAGTCGCGTTTGGGTCCTCTTTCACCTGCATGACAGCACTAGTGAATAGGGTTCCATTTGTGGAGTTTTACAGAGCTCTCATTGCTGATAAGCTTACTCACTCTTCTCTCCCTTCACACCCTTGACTCCCTTAGGGACCTGTTACAGCTTGTTCTCCTCCGGTGCAGGAAAATGTGATAATTTTGACCACCATCACAAACTTGGCTGGGGGAACAGGACTTAAGAGGAAAATGACATGAGAAGGCAGGATTGCAATCGGTGTCTTTGGAGGCTGTCAGTGCTAACATGACCAGGATGTCGTAAGACTATGAGATTAAATGTTTCGCTGGAGACTTCTGTAATTGCCAGTTGTGGAACCTCCTCTCTTAAACAGTCTGTCACATTTTAGTTTTTGTTGTTGTCTGTGTTTTTATTGACATATACAGTATATACAGGTGCGGCCAAATATATTGGCACCCTTGCACTTTTCTTAAATAGCTCCCTATTTAAAAAAAAAATAGAAAAAAATACATTATTTTGGGGGGTAAAATTATAAAGAAATAAAGTGCTACAATCAGATGCAGTCTAGAGTCAATGCATGGCATGTTCATAGAAGTCTACAAGCTAAAACACACATGATCATGGACAATGACGCACACCCACTCCACAGCACTCTAATGCAACACAATAGGAGCTTCAGTAACAGGTTCATCCTGCCTAAAATATCCACAGAGAGGTTCAGAAGGTCAATAAATATGATTTATTATCACAAATGTTTATTCAGAAAATTAAGACAAATGGCATGGACAAAATTATTGGCACCCTGGAGCTAGTACTTAGTTGCACAGCCTTTGGCCAAAATAACTAAAAGCACAAGCTTCTTTAAGCCGGCAATGAGCTTGCTGCACCGTTCTTCTGGCAATTTGACCCATTTTCTAGCATCAAACTGCTCTAATTCTTCAATGTTTAAGGGGTGCCCTCCACCAACTGTTTTCAGATCTCGCCATAAGTTTTGGATGCGATTCAGATTTTGACTCTTCCCTGGCCACTCAGTTTTTGGACACTAGGTTGAACATTGGACTCCAAAACACCTCATAATCTGTTAATTTCATGATGCCTTACATTACCAGAGACAGCAAAGCAATCCCACAGCATTATCAATCCTCCCTGTTTGATTGTACTTTTCATCGAATGCTTCATTTGGTCGTCAGTAACCACAACGCTAATCTGTATTGCCAAAGAGCTCTAAGTTTGTTTCATTGGTCCACAGAACATTTCCCCATGGATTTAGGCTTGTTTATTATTTTTATAGTTCACTCAGGCTTTCTTGTGTCTCGTTCAGAAATGGGCTCTTCCTATGTTTTGCTGTGTCTGGTAGTGGGTCCTTGAATGTGTGCAATCAGCAGGGTTAGGGTGAGGTTTAGGGTTAAACCTGAATCAAACATTGAAGTGTTGGCTATATTGCTAGTAGAAATGTGCACCAGTCTTATTGATGGCGACAAGAAGATTTTGTTGGCAGTTATCTTACCCAAAGGCTGTGCAGCCAACTACCAATAATTTTGTCCATATCATTTGTCTTTATTATCTAAATAAAAATTTAAACCTTACGTTTACAGAAATAAAATTGGTTCTGCAATGTTCAAAATCAAATTACAAGTTGTGATCAAAATGATTTTGTATTGTTTTACTTATTTTAGAAGAATTAGGGAATTATTTAGAAAAAGTGACAATATTATTTAGGGTGCCAATATATACGTAGCAACTCAGGACCCAGTAAGTTATTGTAATTTTATAGGATATGTATTACAGTAAAATGATTTACTGTTAACACACTTGGGACTCAACCTCAGCCTGGATTTGAAATCACAGCCTCTTGGTTGCCAACAACAGTGCTAGGTGGCTGTACTACGGACACCGGTCGTCATCATGGGAAAGACGCGTTAAAAACTTTTGAAAAACAACTGGTTGCAGTAAGAGCCAACCTGGATACTAAGGAGATCCTGAGGAAATTGACGAGTACCAACAGCTTTGCGTTATGGAGGAACAACATACCCCATCATGGAAAGATCCGACTACCTCACAAAAGAACTCTAACCCGACAAATAAAAGAAAAACAGATTCTACAGACACGGACGACATACTTACCGTTGAAGTAGAGGCTAGTGCTCTGGTTGGAATCCATGCAACACTGTAAAAGTTGTGTGAGGAGGTAGCAGGGCTGAGGGGGAGTTTGGAGTTTAGCCAGAGATAAATTCTCACGCTCCAAGGAGAGAACAAGGCACTCACAGCCAAGGTAAAAATTCACAATTCTAAAATGGATTGTCTACACACGGAAAACAGGGTGCTGAAGGAGTCGCTGCTAGACATTAAAAATGTCGTAGCATGCGTGAAAATATAATATTTTCTGGGAATAAGCCAGAGGACGTGATCAGAGAATTCATGCAATCTGCCTTGAAATTTTCTCTAGAGACTGTAAACAAAACTTGGTGCTCGGAGCGACAAGACCAAAGGTCCCCGACTGATTTGAACACTACCAACAAAAGGAGCTGATCAAAAGCAGGCGAAGGGAGCTTACAGGGACCAAATTCAGGCTCAATGACCAATTTCCATGGGAAGTAAACAAACGAGGCAATAGAGGGAGAGGGGTAAGCGTGCCTTTCTCATTGTGGACAAACTTTTTACAGACGGACAGCTATTCAGAGACAGCTCCATAAAACCATGGCTTTACTAAATTCTACAGGAACTTTAGGTTACGAACAAAATAAAGTATGGGAAATGTAAAAATATCTAAACACTATGAAGTGGATATGAACACACACGTACTCAATTACAGGTCTCTCAATTGCTATGGAAATGCTGGAATGTGTTTTTCAATGATGTTTAAGGTAATTATGATGCAACTATGATGGTGATACGATATGGACTACAATTATCATCATGAATATTAAGGCTATACGCACTACATGTTACACACATAGACACTCAACTGTGCAAATTGGCGGGATTATTATTTATTTGGACATCACACATTATAGTCTTACACAGATACAGACATCGTACACACTCTCACTAAATCACATCCAATATCATACACATCAACTTTACTCAGATTTACTACAACAATAATATCTTGTCTCAAATTTCAAATATCTGTGGTATTGGCTCACAGGCAAACAGGCAAGGGAATAAAACATATATTGCTAGAACCTATTTCTTGAATTCTAAATATCAGACATTTGAAAGCTCTAGTTTTGACCGTCATAATACCTCTGATGGTGTAATGATCTTCGTCTGTTGTTTGTAGAAAGTCAGACCGAAATGCAGCGTGTAGGTTACTCATGACATTTAATGAAGAAAATACAGTACATGAAATAACTGAAAAATACGAAAACAACAAACGAGTGAAACTAATACAGCCTATCTGGTGACTAACACAGAGACAGGTACAATCGCCCAGGAAATACAACGCGCACTCAGGCTGCCTAAATACGGTTCCCAATCCGAGACAACGAGAATCAGCTGACTCCAATTAGGAATCGCCTCAGGCAGCCAAGCCTAACTAGACACACCCCTACTAATACACACTCCTAATTAATACAAACCCCAATACGAAATACAACATATAAACCCATGTCACACCCTGGCCTACCCAAACATATAACAAAAACACAAGATACAATGACCAAGGCGTGACAGATGGCAGTAACTTTACAAGCACGAATTATGGTCTGAGAATAATATCTAGTTATGGTAAGGGGTAAGTATAATCAGTTATAATTGTAATGGTTTAGAAGATTATAAAAAAAAGATCTGTCTTTACATGGCTAAAAGAAAATGAAAATGAATATAACATGTACTGTTTACAAGAAACTCACTCTACATCCTTAGACGAAGTTGCGTGGAAAAAGGAAGGGGCTGGGGAAATCATTTTAAACAAAATAAAATAACTCATTAGGTGTGATGATATTAATTAACAAAAATGTCAATCTGAATGTGCAAATAGTTAGGAAAGATTTGCAAGGAAGGTGGATCTTTTTGAATATGAAAGTGGATGAAAAAGATATTTTGCTCATTAATCTAAACGGTCCAAATCAGGATGATCCATACTTCTTCAAAAATATTTATACCAATTTACTGAACCTAGAGGCAACACATTATCAAATCATTATGGTAGGTGACTATAACACAGTGTTAAGTAGCTCAATGGACCTTAAAGGAAATCACTCTACAAACTATGATCACTGTGCCCTTAAGGAAATCACAAATATTATGAACACATTAGAAATAGTGGATATTTGGAGACTAAAGAAATCCCGATCTAGTGAGATATACATGGAGGAGACTTAATCAAGCTAGTCATCTTGACAACTTTCTTGTCTCTTTCTCCTGCATCAAAGGTTAAAACAGTTTCAAAAGGAGACGGAATGTAATCGGATCATCTTCTAATTGGCCTTCACATAACTCTTATAGAATATCCACGTGGACGGGGATATTGGAAATTTAATCAAAGTTTACTGGAGGACAACTTATTTTTAACTAAGACAAAATAATTGTATAACTGAATAATTAAAGTACAATATAGGAACATCAAATCCACTTATTGTTTGGGATACCTTTACAAGTACCTTCAGAGGTCATTCAATTCCATATTCATAAATAACAAAAGTTTCTGGCTAAAAGAGACAGATGTTCAGATGTTCTCTTTTCCATCTCATCCTCTCCCACTGAATGAAGATTATGGTAAGGAACTCTTTCCAAATAATAAAAAAACATGGAAATTAACAAATGTACAGAAAGATCGGTGTGAAGGCCAAATTACAGAGGATGAACATTTGAGGCTATTAAATCCTTTCAGTCTGGAAAAACCCTAGGACTTGAGGCATACCGGAAGAGGTATATCAAGCCTTTTTTGCTAAAAGCTCCATTGTTAGATTGTTTTAACTACTCCTATAGAAATGGTAGTATGTCAGGTAATCAGCAGGAAGGTCTGATTCTGTATTATTAAAATGGAAAATATAAACATCCAGTCTATCTAAAAAACTGGAGGCGCCTTACACTTCAATGTTATGATGCAAAAATACTAGCGAAATGATAGCACTCAGAATTAAAAGGGTTTTTACCAGGTATTGTTCATCCTGATCAGACTGTTTTTTGACATGTATGATACATTGGAGATAATATACGACATCTACTAGAAATAATAGAATAGATAATGACATCTAAGAAGCCAGGCCTGGTATTTATAGCGGATTTTGAAAAGGTATTTGATAAATCTTATCAAATCTTATTAAACTAGATCTTATTTATAAATGCGTGGAATTTTTCAATTTGGTGATTCTCTTTTAAAATGGTTCAAAGTAATGTATAGCAACCCCAGGTGTAAAATAGTAAATAGAGGCTACTTCTCAGAGAGTTTTTTGAATTGTCAAGCGGAGTTAAACAGGGTGTCCGCTGTCACCATATCTATTCGTTATGGCCATCGAAATGCTAGCTATTAAAATCAGATCCAATAACCACATTAGAAGATTAGAAATCCAAGGATTTAAAATAAAGGTGTCCATGTATGCCGATTAATTAAAGTTTTATATTAAGTCCGCAAGCTAGACCCCTGCAATGTCTCATTGAAGATCTAGATAACTTTTCTGGACTCTCTGGACTAAAAACAAATTAAGTCAAGTGTACAATATTACGTATTGGATCTTTAAAAATACAACTTTTACATTACCCTGCAGTTTACCTCTAAAATGTGCTGACAGTGAAGTAGACATACTTGGTATTCATATCACAAAATATATAAATAAGCGCTCCACAATATATTTCAATAGAAAACGTGTAAAATATAGACAAAATCCTGCAACCATGGAGAGGTAAATACCTGTATATTTATAGGAAAAATTGCCCTGATTAACTCCTTAGTCATATCTCAGTTTACTCACTTACTTATGGCACTGCCTACTCCTGATGATTCGTTTTTCAAATCACATGAGCAGAAAATATTTTGCTTTATCTGGGACGCTAAACCAGACAAAATATGAATATTTTAATCAATATGAATTGGGTGGGTTGAGATTATTAAATATAAAAGCACTAAATCTTTCTCGAAAAGATTCACTTATTCAAAAGTTTTACTTGAATCCTAAATGGTTCTCAAGTAGATTACTAAGAAAAGCTCATCCATTGTTTATAAATGGTCTTTTTGCCTTTGTGCCTGGATTTATTTTTCTCATTTTGTCTGTCATAGTTGAAGTATACCTATGATGAAAATTACAGGCCTCTCTCATCTTTTTAAGTGGGAGAACTTGCACAATTGGTGGCTGACTAAATCCTTTTTTGCCCCACTGTATATGTTGCGTAGAAATCCGAAGAGGGTGGCCAGCAGAGATAGGTGGGATGGGCTGAGGGAACCTGAGCTTTGGAATGTGGAATTGGAGACAAGTGGGAGTGGAGTTGCTGGGCCGGAGATAGTATGACAGTCAAAGGAAAAGTTTTAAAAAAGTCAAAATTAAACATAATCAAAAGCTGATGCCATGCATGTGTTTGGACACACACTCTCATTCAAATACACACATACACGGACACACACATACAGCGGGCAGAACAAATATTTGATAACCTGCAAAATCCTACTTACAAAGCATGTAGAGGTCTGTAATTTTTATCATAGGTACACTTCAACTGTGAGAGACGGAATCTAAATTAAAAATCCAGAAAATCACATTGTATGATTTTAAGTAATTAATTTGCATTTTATTGCATGACATAAGTATTTGATCACCTACCAACCAGTAAGAATTCCGGCTCACACAGACCTGTTAGTTTTTCTTTAATAATCCCTCCTGTTCTCCACTCATTACCTGTATTAACTGCACCTCTTTGAACTCGTTACCTGTATAAAAGACACCTGTCCACACACTCAATCAAACAGACTCCAACCTCTCCACAATGGCCAAGACCGGAGAGCTGTGTAAGGACATCAGAGATATAATTGTAGACCTGCACTTTGCTGGGATGGGCTACAGGACAATAGGCAAGCAGCTTGGTGAGAAGGTAACAACTGTTGGCGCAATTATTCGAAAATGGAAGAAGTTCAAGTTGATGGTGAATCACCCTCGGTCTGGGGCTCCATGCAAGATCTCACCTCATGGGGCATCAATGATCATGAGGAAGGTGAGGGATCAGACCAGAACTACACGGCAGGACCTGGTCAATGACCCGAAGAGAGCTGGGACCATAGTCTCAAAGAAATCCATTAGTAACACTACGCCGTCATGGATTAAAATCCTGAAGCGCACGCAAGATCCCCCCTGCTCAAGCGAGCGCATGTCCAGGCCCGTCTGAAGTTTGCCAATGGCCATCTGGATGATCCAGAGGAGGAATAGGAAAAGGTCATGTGGTCTGATAAGACAAAAATAGAGCTTTTTGGTCAAAACTCCACTCGCTGTGTTTGGAGGAAGAAGAAGGATTAGTACAACCCCAAGAACACCATCCCAACCATGAAGCATGGAGGGGGAAACATCATTCCTTTGGGATACTTTTCTGCAAAGGGGACAGGATGAGTGCACCGTATTGAGGGGAGGATGGATGGGGCCATGTATCGCGAGATCTTGGCCAACAACCTTCTTCCCTCAGTAAGAGCATTGAAGATGGGTCGTAGCTGGGTCTTCCAGCATGACAATGACCCGAAACACAACGCCAGGGCAACTAAGGAGTGGCTCCGTAAGAAGCATCTCAAGGTCCCGGAGTGACCTAGCCAGTCTCCAGACCTGAACCCAATATAAAATCTTTGGAGGGAGCTGAAAGTCCATATTGCCCAGTGACAGCCCCCAAACCTGAAGGATCTGGAGAAGGTCTGTATGGAGGAGTGGGCCAAAATCCCTACTGCAGTGTGTGCAAATCTGGTCAAGAACTACAGCAAACGTATGATCTCTGTAATTGCAAACAAAGGTTTCTGTACCAAATATTAAGTTCTGCTTTTCTGATGTGTCAAATACTTATGTCATGCAATAAAATGCTAATTCATTTCTTAAAAATCGTACAATGTGATTTTCTGGATTTTTGTTTTTCGATTCCGTCTTTCACAGTTGAAGTGTACTTATGATAAAAATGACAGACCTCTACATGCTTTGTAAGTAGGAAAACCTGCAAAATCAGCAGTGTATCAAATACTTGTTCTCCCCACTGTATGTACAGTGGCAAGAAAAAGTATGTGAACCCTTTGGAATTACCTGTTTTTTTTGCATAAATTGGTTATAACATGTGATCTGATCTTCATCAAAAAAAAAAGACAAACAGTTTGCTTAAACTAATAACACACAAACAATAGTACGTTTTCATGTCTTTAATGAACACACCGTGTAAACATTCACAGTGTAGGGTGGAAAAAGTATGTGAAGCCTTGAATTTAAAAACTGGTTGACCCTCCTTTGGCGGCAATCAACTCAACCAAATGTTGTCTGTAGCTGCAGACCAGAGATGCACAATTTTCTGGAGGAATTTTGGACCATTCATATTTACAAAACTGTTTCAGTTCAGCAATATTCTTAGGATGTCTGGTGTGAACTACTCTCGAGGTCCTGCCACAGTATTTAAAATCGGGTTTAGGTCAGGACTCTGACTGGCCCACTCCAGAAGGCGTATTTTCTTCCGTTGAAGCCATTCTGTTGTTGATTTACTTCTGTGTTTTGCGTAGTTGTCCTGTTGCATCACCCAACTTCTGTTGAGCTTCAATTGATGGACAGATAGCCTTACATTCTCCTGCAAAATGTCTTGATAAGCTTGGGAATGTATTTTTCAGGCGATGATAGCAAGCTGTCCAGGCCCTGAGGCAGCATAGCAGCCCCAAACCATGATGCTCCCTCCACCATACTTTACAGTTGGGATGAGTTTTTGATGTTGTTGTGCTGTGCCTTCCAGATAATATTTTGCCAGAAGTGCTTTGAAAGATCCAGGTACTCCTTTGCGAACTTCAGACGTGCAGTAATATTTTTTTGGGACAGCAGTGGCTTCTTCCGTGGTGTCCTCCTATGAACACTGTGCTTGTTTAGTGTGTTAAGTATCGTAGACTCGTCAATGTCATTGCCCGAGATGGCATAGCAGTTCAGACGTCTTTTGTCCTCGTCTTGTCGTGTCCTGTATATATATATATATATATATATATTTACAACTTTTTTTCACATACATTTTATTTTTATTTTCCATCAACTCATCTTCAAAACACTCTCCTGCAACCCGCCTCTCCAATTTATATTTATAAATAAGTATTATTTACCTCAAATCTGCAATCCTCCAAGAAGCTAGCCAGAAGCTAGCCAGAAACTCCAAGAAGCTAGCCAGAAACTAACCAGAAGCTAGCTAGAAGCTAATCAGAAGCTAGTTCAGAAGCTAGTTAGTTTCTTCACTGGCAAATCATTAGTATTCAGCTAACCACGGTTTGTGGTCATCAGCTATCCTTTAGCTCGAAAATCTATCGCCAGTTTTGTACGGCGCAGCGCGGCTCGGAACGGAACATACCGGACCAATTTTTCTCTCCATGTCCTTGGATTTCAACTGCTCTCTGGACATTCATTCCCGGATCTCACAGCTAGCTAGCTGCTATCCGTGTGTCTATCTGCTCTCGTCGATTCCGGAGCAAACATCAATTACTCAAGGGCTATATATTGTATTTACTTTGCCACCATGGCCTTTTTTGCCTTTACCTCCCTTCTCACCTAATTTGCTCACATTGTATATAGACTTGTTTATACTGTATTATTGACTGTATGTTTGTTTTACTCCATGTGTAACTCTGTGTCGAACTGCTTTGATTTATCTTGGCCAGGTCGCAATTGTAAATGATAACTTGTTCTCAACTTGCCTACCTGGTTAAATAAAGGTGAAATAAAAAAATAAAATAAAAAATGTTAGCATGTTAGATGTTAGCAGATAATTCTGTAAGTCATTAGCTGACACTCTAGGATTCTTCTTAAGGGATCCATAAGAGGATAAAGCTGGAAAGGGTTACAAAGGTATCTCTAAATCCCTTGATGTTCATCAGTCCACGGTAAGACAAATTGTCTATAAATGGAGAAAGTTCAGCACTGTTGCTACTCTCCATAGGAGTGGCCGTCCTGCAAGAGCACAGTGCAGAATGCTCAATGAGGTTAACTTCTCTAGGGTAGGGGGCAGCATTTGGAATTTTGGATGAAAAGCATGCCCAAATTAAACTGCCTTCTACTCAGGCCCAGAAGACAGGATATGCATATAATTTGTAGATTTGGATCTAAAACACGCTAAAGTTTCAAAAACTGTTAAAATAGTGTCTGTGAGTATAAGAAAAAAACTAATTTCACAGGCAAAAACCTGAGAAAAATCCAGTCAGGAAGTAAGATTTTATTTTAATTTTTTTATTTTATTCAATGCCATTACAGTATCCATTGACTTAGGACTCAAATTGCAGTTCCTATGCCTTCCTATGTTCCTATGCCTAGATGTTCCTATGCCTAGATGCCTTCCTATGTTCCTATGCCTAGATGCCAGTTCCTATGCCTAGATGTCAACAGTCTTTAGAAATTCTTTCAGGCTTGTATTCTGAAAAATGAGGGAGTAAGAGCAGTCTGGATGAGTGGACCCTGCCGTGTCACAGAGATTTTTCATGCGAGAGAGTGCCTTTCTTGTTTACCTTTTATATTGACAACGCTATTGTCCGGTTGAGATATTATAGATTATTTAGGCTAAAAACAACCTGAGGATTGAATATAAACATCATTTGAAATGTTTCTATGAACTTTACAGATACAAGTTGGATTTTTTGTCTGCCTGTTGTGATTGCGTTTGAGCCTGTGGATTACTGAAGAAAACATGAACAAAACAAAGGTGTTTGGATATAAAGAGAAACTTTATCGAACAAAAGGGACATTTATTGAGTAAATGAATGTCTTCTGAGTGCAACCATATGAAGATCATCAAAGGTAAGTGATTAATTTTATCTCTATTTCTGACTTGTGTAACTCTTCTACTTGGCTGGTTACTGTTTGTAATGATTTGTCTGCTGGGCGATGTTCTTTAAAATCTGACACCATGGTTGGATTCACAAGAAGTTAATCTTTAAACCTAGGTAAAATAGTTGTATCTTTTCTGAATTTTTATAATGAGAATTTCTGTATTTTAATTTGGCGCTCTGCAATGTCACTGGATGTTGGCCAGGTGGGACGTTAGCGTCCCACATACCCTAGAGAGGTTAACCTCTTGGTGTTAGGGGGCAGTATTTTCATTTTTGGAGAAAAAAACGTTCCCGTTTAAAACGGGATATTTTGTCAGGAAAAGATGCTAGAATATGCATATAATTGACAGCTTTGGATAGAAAACATTTGAACGTTTCCAAAACTGTAAAGATATTGTCTGTGAGTATAACAGAACTGATTTTGCAGGCGAAAGCCTGAGAAAAATCCAATCCGGAAGTGCCCCAGGTTTTGAAAGCGCTGCGTTCCAATGACTCCCTATTCAGCTGTGAATGCACCATCAACGAGCTTACGCTTTCTACGTATTCCCCAAGGTGTCTACAGCATTGTGAAGTAGTTTTACGCATTCCTGTCGAAGAATAGCCGTAGGCGGCCACATGGTAGCTCTGAGAGAGATTCTCGCGTAAAATACAGAGGTAGCCATTACTCCAATTGGTCCTAGTGAAAAACTAATTGTCCCGACGGATATATTATTGAATAGATATTAGAAAAACACCTTGAGGATGGATTCTAAACAACGTTTGCCATGTTTCTGTCGATATTATGGAGCTAATTTGGAATATTTTTCGGCATTGTGGTGACCGCAATTTCCGGGCGATTTCTCAGCCAAACGTGAAGAACAAACGGAGCTATTTCGCCTAGAAAAAAATTATATTTTGGGAAAAAATGAACTTTGGCTGTCTACCTGGGAGTCTCGTGAGTGAAAACATCCGAAGTTCATCAAAGGTAAACGATTTAATTTGATTGCTTTTCTGATTTCCGTGACAACGTTGCCTACTGCTGGCAAGGCATAATGCTATGCTAGGCTATGATAAACTTACACAAATGCTTGTCTAGCGTTGGCTGTAAAGCATATTTTGAAAATCTGAGATGACAGGGTGATTAACAAAAGGCTAAGCTGTGTTCCAATATATTGCACTTGTGATTTTCATGAATAGGAATATTTTCCAGGAAAATTTATGTCCGTTGCGTTATGCTAATTAGTGTCAGATGATGACAACGGTCCCGTTCACGGGATGGGGTGTCGCTACAGGTTAAGCGCGAATTCCGCTAGAATCCTGTTAGCGGGATTGATTTGTCAACATCCAGTGAAATTGTAGCGCGCCAAATTCAAACTACAGAAATATCGATATTTAACCTTCACAAAAATATAAGGGTAATACATCAAAATAAAGCTTAACTTCTTGTTTATCCAGCCGCTGTGTCAGATTTAAAAAAGGCTTAACGGCGAAAGCAAACCAAGCAAACCATTCATCTGAGGACAGCGCCCCGCATACAAACACATGAAAAACATATTTCAACAAGGCAGGTGCGACACAAAAGTCAGAAATAGCCATATAATAAATGCCTTACCTTTGAAGATCTTCTGCTTTTTGCAATCTCAAATGTCTCAGTGACACAATGAATGGTCGTTTTGTTCGATAAATTCCTTCTTTATATCCCCAAAATGTCCATTTATTTGGCGCATTTGATTCAGAAATACACCGGTTCCAACATGACTACAAAGTATCTAATAAGTTACCTGAAAACTTGGTCTAAACATTTCAAACAACGTTCCTAATCCAACCCCAGGTATCCTAAAATGTAAATAAATGATAACATTTAACTAAATAAACTGTTTCTAATACCGGATAAAAACAATGTGAAGCGCGCTCCAGTTCACGCACAACAAAAGACTAAAGGCCTTCAGAGTGACACCAACAAAGAACAGCCTTACTTCTTAATTTCTCAAAAGAAAAACATGGAACAATTCTAAAGACTGTTTACATCTAGTGGAGGCCATAGAAACTGCAATCTGGGCCCTAATAAATCAGGTCTCCCATAGAAAACAATTGGAAAACACAGTGACCTCAAAAAATGTTTTTCCTGGATGGATTGTGCTCGGGGTTTTGCTTGCCAAATCAGTTTGGTTTTACTCACAGACATTATTCTAACAGTTTTAGAAACTTCAGAGTGTTTTCTATCCAAATCTACTAATTATATGCATACCCTAGCATCTGGGCCTGAGTAGCAGGCAGTTTACTTTGGGCACGCTTTTCATCCGGACATGAAAATACTGCCCCCTATCCCAGAGAGGATTTATGCAAGTCAACAATTCTTCATCTTAGGTCTTCTGAGATCTCTTTGTTCAGGGCATGGTTCACATCCGGCAATGCTTCTTGTGAATAGCAAACTCAAATTTTGTGAGTATTCTTAATAGGGCAGGGCAGCTCTAACCAACATCTCCAATCTCGTCTCATTGATTGGATCATAACTCCAATTAGCTTTTGGAAAAGTAATTAGCCTAGGAGTTCACATACTTTTTCCAACCTACACTGTAGATTTTGTAATTATGTTTTCAACATAGACCAGAAAAATACACTAATTTGTTTGTTTAAAGCACACTTTGTTTGTCTATTGTTGTGACTAAGATGAAGATCATGTTATGACTAATTTATGCAGAAAACCAGGTAATTCCGAAGGGTTCATATACTTTTTCAGGCCACTGTAAATAGTGCCAGACATGCACTAAAACATATACAGTTTTTTTATTTGTATTTTATTTCTTTATTTAACCAGGTAGGCTAGTTGAGAACAAGTTCTCATTTGCAACTGCGACCTGGCCAAGATAAAGCATAGCAGTGTGAACAGACAACACAGAGTTACACATGGAGTAAACAATTAACAAGTCAATAACACAGTAGAAAAAAAGGGGGAGTCTATATACAATGTGTGCAAAAGGCATGAGGTAGGCGAATAATTACAATTTTGCAGATTAGCACTGGAGTGATAAATGATCAGGTGGTCATGTACAGGTAGAGATATTGATGTGCAAAAGAGCAGAAAAGTAAATAAATAAAAACAGTATGGGAATGAGGTAGGTGAGAATGGGTGGGCTATTTACCAATCGGCCAGCCGACTAGAGCATACACGTCGCAGTGGTGGGTGGTATAAGGTGCTTTAGTGACAAAACGGATGGCACTGTGATAGACTACATCCAGTTTCCTGAGTAGAGTGTTGGAAGCCATTTTGTAGATGACATCGCCGAAGTCGAGGATCGGTAGGATAGTCAGTTTTACTAGAGTAAGCTTGGCGGCGTGAGTGAAGGAGGCTTTGTTGCAGAATAGAAAGCCGACTCTTGATTTGATTTTCGATTGGAGATGTTTGATATGAGTCTGGAAGGAGAGTTTGCAGTCGAGCCAGACACCTAGGTACTTATAGATGTCCACATATTCAAGGTCGGAACCATCCAGGGTGGTGATGCTAGTCGGGCATGCGGGTGCAGGCAGCGATCGGTTGAAAAGCATGCATTTGGTTTTACTAGCGTTTAAGAGCAGTTGGAGGCCACGGAAGGAGTGTTGTATGGCATTGAAGCTCGTTTGGAGGTTAGATAGCACAGTGTCCAATGACGGGCCGAAAGTATATAGAATGGTGTCGTCTACGTAGAGGTGGATCAGGGAATCGCCCGAGCAACATCATTGATATACACAGAGAAAAGAGTCGGCCCGAGAATTGAACCCTGTGGCACCCCCATAGAGACTGCCAGAGGACCGGACAGCATGCCCTCTGATTTGACACACTGAACTCTGTCTGCAAAGTAATTGGTGAACCAGGCAAGGCAGTCATCCGAAAAACCGAGGCTACTGAGTCTGCCGATAAGTTGGCCTTGCTGTTATGATTTTAGTTGTCCTTGAGGTACTTTTTTTTTGCATTGTTGTTTTCTGTTTTCTTTTGACTTTTTTTCTGATGAGTTCATTTTCTTGGTTGTTGGTGCATTGGGGAGGGTTCTTGGGGGTGGGGAATGGAATTCATTTGATATGTATATATATAAATGTCGTTCTTGGGGGGTGACTTTGGTAGGGGTCTCAGATGATTGAGGGACAGTTGTGGGGAACTGTGACGGGGATCTTGGAGGGTTCGCGTCCCCATTTTTTTTGGTCTAGTTGGAGTTCTGTCGACGTGCCCTTGAGCAGGGCGTTGACCATGGATGCTTCTGTGTGTTGCTCTAAATAGGAGTTTGTTGGATGACTGGTGGTGTTGTTGTTCAGAGGCTTCACTGCAAGTATATTGTATGTTATGGATATTCCTTTTTTTATGTATAAAAAACTGACACCAGGTCTGTTGGCATAACAGCGATTAGCAATAACAGAGATTTATTGGCAACAATCTGTTTCTGCACTTTGCTAAAAGTGGCCCAGAATGAAGTCAATAATTTTCAGATTTTCGGACAAAACCAACATCAAAATAGAAGTGCTTAAGCAACACTTGATTTAAAGTGTGCATAAATGCTCTGCACATCAAATTTGAGATCAGAATTCTAAGACCGACAGTATTAACCTCTTGCTCCTACCTGGCACGCAGGCGTCCCATCTAGAGCTCTGGAAATGCAAATGCGCTACGCTAAATGCTAATAGTATTAGTTAAAACTCAAACGTTCATTAAAATACACATGCAAGGTATTGAATTAAAGCTACACTCGTTGGAATCCAGGCAACAAGTCATATTTCTAAAATGTTTTACGGCGAAAACATTGCACATATTTATGTCAAACCACCACCGCAGACATAGCTCATTAGCATAGACAAGTAGGAAAAAATATGCAATCAACAAACACAGGATTAAAAAAAAATCATTTCACTAACCTTTTGAAATCTTCATCAGATGACAGTAATATAACATGTTACACAGTACATTCATTTTTTTTCAATAATCTGCAATATGTATCCATAAATCTCTGTTTACAATGACGCATCGTTCAAAAAATGCTACTAAAATGTCAGGAGAAATGAAATAGCTCCGGCAGATAACGTCAGCTAACAAGGAATACACATCATAAACTTTGACTAAATATGCATGTTTTACATATGTATAGGAAGATACACTTCTTCTAAATGCAATCGCTGTGTTACATTTATTTTTAACGTTACAGGTTGCGTTCACTAGGCTATACTAGGAGTCGGCGCTCCAAATGTATCATTATGCCTCTATCTTGGAGTCGACAGAAACCCAAAATTAACACAAATATTCCTTTACCTTTGCTGTTCTTCCATCAAAAGACCTGGAAGGGATTATACTTACCAAAACAGCGTTTAGTTTTCAAGTCTGCGTCTTTCGGTTCTCAAAATAGCCACATTTCGGTCGAAATGTAGGCAAAATTCAAGTGGATGCGCACCAAAACGTCGAAAATATATATTATATGTCGAGTAAACTTGTCAAACTATGTTCATAATTAAGCTTTAACATGTTATAAAGGTGTACATCAATTGTGAGGACGAAGCGAAACACACACGTCTTTTAATCGATCCTGAAGAAAAGACTTCACCGGAGCAGAGTGCGCATAATCGTACACTTTTTTTCCGCGTGACCGAGACCTTTCGGCACGCTTAACGTCTCGTGAGCGCGCGATTCTCACAATGAGAAGCCCCATTGAAAGCAGGCTTCGCGCTGAACACATACAGACTGTTCCCAGAGCGGTAGTTGTTTGGGAAGGCATATACGATGACATCAAAGTTGGGCCAACGTTTTCCATGACAAGAGAGACTTTGGGAGAATGCATGCCCTGAGACTTCTGCTTTACATAGAGACAAAATTTAAACGGGTTTAGAAGCTTTAGAGTGTTTTCTATTTGATAATATTTTTTATAAGCATATATTAGCAACTTTTGACAAAAATGTATCCTGTTTTATATGGGTACCCAATTCCTCCAGAAGGGGCAGTAAACAGGGGTAGGCTTAACAGGTTAAATTCAACACTTTTTTAGACATTATACTATATGTGACACACCAAAATAGTGTTAACCTAACACTTTTCAAAGTGTTCACAAACTGGGTGTTGCAAATTACAACTTAAATGAACACTTTATTTGAGTTGGGGGCGGTTTTATCATTGTATGTTGTAAAGCTGTATTTGCATATTTTCCAGCATGCCTTTCAAGTCAATGTGAAATATAATCACCCATGACTGTCTTTGTTAGTGATAAATATATTATTGTTGCATTCAATAACTTTTATCCATGAAGCCTTCACCAAGTTGCTGCCTCAGTGATTATGTTTGAATTAAACTTAAACCCTTTATTACCATACAGTGTTGTCAGAACACGGTCACACACCTTTTCCACATTTTGTTGTGTTACCTGAATTTAAAATGGATTCAATTGCAATGTTATGTCACTGGCCTACACACAATACCCCATAATGTCAAAGTGGAATAATGTTTTTGAAATGTTTACAAATTAATAAAAAATGCAAAGCTGAAATGTCTTGAGTAAATTATTCAACCTCTGTTATGACAAGCATAAATAAGTCCAGGAGAAAACATTTGCATAACAAGTCACTTGCATGGACTCTGTGTGTAATATTAGTGTTTAACCCCCTAGTTACATAACACAAAAGCCTCATCAAAATCTGCCAGTTTAAGCAAGAGATATCAATGTTTTTTGCATTTGATGCTTCCAAATCCATTGCATTTGCCAGGTGGCAAACCTAGAGCGATGTTTGTCAGACCAGGAGACATCCCAAAAAACAGCGTTCTGTAGCGTTCAAACGGTTGAACGGTCTGTAGCGTTCAAATGGTTGGACCTACAACGTATTGTGACCACTCTGTGGAAAGGGAGACTCACGAACACGATGGCAATTTGCTTTAAAATACCCACAAGTGTCATAGGACTTGTCTGAAGGTAACCGGTACAGGTTTTTAAAAAACTAATGAAAGTATGAAGGTAGTTTTGTGCCTACCCCAAAAAGGGGTTAAATACTGTATGTGTAAGGACAGATACTTCAAAACCTTGTTTCTTAAGTAAACATGTTTTACTGTCCTTTTTGATATGTCATTCAATGCATTTCTATGGGCTTTAGTAGGAAAGGCCTAAATCAATATTTTATCAAATAATTTGTAGAACCCTTTGTAGAAAGGGTTCTATATGGAACCCAAAATGGTTCTACCTGGAACCAAAAAAGGTTTCTCCTTTGGGGACAGCCGAAGATCCCTTTGGAACCCTTTTTTTGAGTGTGTAGAATCAACACTCACAACTCTTTTTACTTGAGAGCCAAGATTTTAACACTTACAAATTTGCTGTGTGGGGATTTGAACTTTTGGGGAACTGTCAGGACTTGGACTCTACAAGGTGTCGAAAGCGTTCCACAGGGATGCTGGCCCATGTTGACTCCAATGCATCCCACAGTTGTGCCAAGTTGGCTGAATGTCCTTTGGGTGGTGGACCATTCTTGAAACACACAGGAAACTGTTAAGCATGAAAAACCCTGCAGCGTTTCAGTTCTTGACACATTCAAACCGGTGTGCCTAGCATCTACTACCATACCCATTCAAAGGCACATCAATATTTTGTCTTGCCCATTCAACCTCTTAATAGCACACGTACACAATACATGTCTTAATTGTCTCCAGGCTTAAAAATCCTTCTTTAACCTGTCTCCTCCCCTTCATATACACTGAATGAAATGGAGGCTTTAACAAGTGACATCAATAAGGGCTTTCACCTTGATTCACCTGGTCAACCTATATCATGGAAAGCTAAGGTAGTCCTAAAGTTTTTTTACACTCAGTGTATCTCCACAGTCTATAAATAAGAGGAAACAGGCCTAATGAGCAGCATTTCATGGCATAAAAGAAAAACATGGTGAAGAGAGGAAAAACAGGATGGTTATTCATAACCATTATTCATAACCATCACAGCAGTAAAGAACCCTGCTTGTGAAAATGGTTACACATATACCCCTCACCCCTGACAAAGAACCTATCAAGATTATTTTTCAAAGAGTGTACTTATCTTAAATATACGGTTGAAGTCGAAAGTTTACATACACTTAGGTTGGAGTCATTAAAACTCGTTTTTCAACCACTTCACAAATTTCTTGTTAACAAACTATAGTTTTGGCAAGTCGGTTAAGACATCTACATTGTGACACAAGTCATTCTTCCAACAATTGTTTACAGACAGATTACTTCACTTATAATTCACTGTATAACAATTCCAGTGGGTCAGAAGTTTACATACACTAAGTTGACTGTGCCTTCAAACAGCTTGGAAAATTCCAGAAAATGATGTCATGGCTTTAGAAGCTTCTGATAGGCTAATTGACATTGTTTTAGTCGATTGGAGTTGTACCTGTGGATGTATTTCATGGCCTACCTTCAAACTCAGTGCCACTTTGCTTGACATCATGGGACAATCAAAAGAAATCAGCCAAGACCTCAGAAAACAATTGTAGACCTCCACAAGTCTGGTTCATCCTTGGGAGCAATTTACCGCGTTCATCTGTACAAACAATAGTATGCAAGTATAAACACCATGGGACCACGCAGCCGTCATACCGCTTAGGAAGGAGACACGTTCCGTCTCCTAAAGAGGAACGTACTTTGGTGCAAAAAGTGCAAATCAATCCCAGAACAACAGCAGAGGACCTTGTACACATTTCCTCCAGCATCTTCACAAAAGTATCTATATCCACAGTAAAATGAGTCCTATATCAACGTAACCATTCTGCCTCTGAACAAGGCAGTTAACCCACTGTTCCTACGCCATCATTGAAATTCTTAACTGACTTGCCTAGTTAAATAAAGGTAAAATAAAAAGTAAATTAAAAAAACACTGAAAGGCCACTCAACAAGGAAGAAGCCACTGCTCCAAAACCGTCATTAAAAAAAGCCAGACTACGGTTTGCAACTGCACATTGGGACAAAGATTGTACTTTTTGGAGAAATGTCCTCTGGTCTGATGAAACAAAAATATAACTGTTTGGCCATAATAACCATCGTTATGTTTGGAGGAAAAAAGGGGAGGCTTGCAAGCCGAAAAACACCATCCCAACCATGAAGAGGGACTGGTGCACGACACAAAATAGATGGCATCACGAGGAAGGAAAATTATGTGGATATATTGAAGCAACATCTCAAGACATCAGTCAGGAAGTTAAAGCTTGGTTGCAAATGGGCCTTCCAAATGGACAATGACCCCAAGCATACTGTACTTCCAATATTGTGGCAAAATGGCTTAAGGACAACAAAATCAAGTCTTGGAGTGGCCATCACAACGCCCTGACCTCAATCCTATAAAAAATTATGTGGGCAGAACTGAAAAGGCGTGTGCGACCATGGAGGCCTATAAACCTGACTCAGTTACACCAGCTCTGTCAGGAGGAATGGGCCAAAATTAACCCACTTATTGTGGGAAGCTTGTGGAAGGCTACCCAAAACGTTTGACCCATGTTAAACAATTTAAAGGCAACGCTACTAAATATGAATTGAATGTACACTTCTGACTCACTGGGAATGTGATGAAATAATAAAAGCTGAAATAAATAATTCCCTCTACTATTATTCTGACATTTAACATTCTTAAAATAAAGTGGTGATCCTAACTGACCTAAGAAAGGGAATTTTTACTCGGAAAAACGGAGTTTAAAGGTTTTTGGCTAAGATGAATGTAAACATCTGACTTCAACTGTATTTAAACGTCAAGGTAGAATACAATAAGAAAGGCTGGTTCTTTAATCTCACCTTTTGAAGCTGCAGGCCGCACTGAGGCCTGGGGCAAGATTTAGACATCTGCCCAGAGGAGTTGATTCCGCACTCCCTCAGGTTCCAGCTCTCAGAGAATTGCGTCTGTACCTTTTCCCTGTGTCTCCTGCAGAGGGAGAGAGGCCATACCGAGTTTAATACAAAGCCCCACCTTCAGCTTTCATACAGTATGCCTACTGCACAGTATATTGCTCTGGGTTAGAGCTTTGTGTCCCTGGCTCTTGTACACTGATCCACTGTCTTTGAGCTGCATTCACGTCTTACAGGTGCCTCGTCACTGCTGAGATTCTGTTGTCCAGATTATCCAGCTCTTTGTACGCACAGTCACAGGGTGCAAATCAAATGTGTGTAATCATTTCTATTGAACTGTTAACACTGCTTTAAACGGCACCCCTTTTGCTACATGGTGAATGTTGCCAATAACTATGGAAATATCCTCCTGTTCATTCCACCCATGACAAGGCTCAATTATTTTGCAGCCATGTTAAATCATTTGTAATCAAGCAGCCAATGGATTATAGTGGTGGACGCTTTAAGGCAAACCCTTCAATGTTCCAAAGCCAGTAATGGCCGTTATACTATTGTTACATTGTAATAATTGCAGAGAGCCAGGGTAGTGGCGAAGGAAAGGTGCTCGGAGTGGAGAGGAAGAAGCAGTATTTTCAAAGTGAAGGTTTAATCAAAGTGATGTTGCATAAAACTTCTGTTAGGCACACAGGCATTTGTTTACACCGTGCTGTGAAATTTGAATGCTGATTGGTTAAAACCGCATTCCAGCCAGTGTCTATTCCACAAGTTACCACCGGCTAAATCTATGACGTTAAAATGCCTATTTACTTTGTTCCATCTGACTGCTCAATTCACTCTCTCATTAGCCCAGCCAAGAAATTTATAAACTTGATCTCCACTATAAAAAGCATCTAGACATTATCTTACATTTCCTTTAGACTAACATTTTGTTTTCAACAGCGGAGATTTGTATAAACCTTGCTCTCTGTCTCTCTGACATTTGCAACATTGTTTCAATATTCAAATTCTATCTCCAGCTGTCCCATAGTAAATAACATGTTGGAAGTTGGGCAGACAGAGTTTCTCAGCTCAGCCAGGCATAATTTCTATGGATGTATACAAATAAATGTCAATTGAAAAAAGGTAAAATGAAATGAAGTGCAGCTATTTTTCCATTTGTCCAGTTTCAGTTTGAAATGATTGTGTTAGCTGTGTTTATTGACTAGCTCCTGCTCTGAACAACAGCACCTCATTAGCTCATTGTTATGGATGTATCCAAGTAAAGTCACTAGAAAACAGCTTAAACAAATGCAAATGCAGCTACTTTTCTGTTATTCCGGTGGACGTGACTGTTAGCTGTAATTGGCGAGCTAGCAAGCAAAGGATAAGAACGCCGCCAGCCAGTATGGTAATTGAACATTGAGAACGAATGACTGGGTCGCGTCCATAGATACAGAACAAAGAGACTGAACTACTCTTGCAACCGAACCGATAGAACGAATAACCAGCCGGCTTGGGTAGCAACCCTAGATTTGTAACCCTAGACTATATCTTGTGGAAAGATGAATTAGTATGAATAAATTCCTCAAAATAATGTTTTTAATTAAAATGTCAATCATTATCATCATTTGAATATGTTGGTATCCCATTGATAAGATCCAACCTCATGCACATTTCAGCAATGTGACTTTATGATAATCGAGTAGACAGCTTAAACAGCTTAACAGTAACACTGCTGGATAGGCTACCACTAAAATGCTGTTGTGCATGCTGTTCGGAAGAAAATCACATGGGAGATTTTGGTGATAAAGTAGTGGCAGGTAGTGAGCGATGTGAATTGACAGAAAGAGACTGACACTGGTTTGAAACCTTTTTTGGTCTCCAACTGCACTTGTGTTAACAGCCGTTTAAAAACTGCATAAAATAAAATATATAGAAAAACTCAGATATAATGCATCAGAATTTACCTATGGTTATTGTTGAGGATGAGTGCATCACTTTGATTTAATGTACATTTCAAAACACAAGAATGCTCTCTTTTGTCATATTTCTAAGTACAGCATCAATGAACTGGAGCCTAAGGCTGCAGTTACACAACACAACTTGCACACAATTTTAGTTATAGTTGCAGGTTGCATGTGACATAATCTCAAGCAAATGTTTCTGCTACATGAAGCAACTCAAGCACAAACAAAATTCCACGCAATAGCCAATCAAAGTGAAGCTGCTTCTGTCATATTGTTTGAGTATTCTAAACTAACCCCATGTCATCTTCTCAGTACATTGATTTCACCCGTTTCGTTATTGTTATAGGATTGATTTAGACAAAATGCTGTCTGCACAGTTTAGATAGCTAAAAAAAATGAAATTGCCAACCAATGTTCCCTCTAATCTTTTTTCAGTATCAGCCAATGTGTGGTGTTCCATTTGGCCTACATTCCATTAGACTATTGAAATAAAAAACCTGTTTATTAACCTGTTTATCCACTTCTCCTTCAGACAAGGTGACTGAAAATGTTGTTGTGTTGTTTGATGCAAGAAACCACTACAAAATAAAATGCATTATTATTCTGATATCGTTATTACAGAGAATCAGATAAATTATGAACCCTCTGCCTATTGGCTAAGCTCATTCAATCATGCCTCAAAATACAACACTGCCCCTTTAAGACAAAAAAAGCTCTTTTTCTGGCTCGCTTTTCAAAGATTTTTAGAAACGTTGCCACGATCGTCATGGGAAGAAGTGGACCAAAGCGCAGCGTGGTACGTGTTCATTCTATTAATTTTATAATGAACACCGACAACAACAAAACAAAATACGAACGTGACGTTCTGCAGGGCAAAATAACAACCAAATCAAATTAAGATCCCACAAATGAAAGAGGGGAAAAAAATAAAATAAAATAATAATAAAAAATAAAAAATAAAAAGCCTAAGTATGATTTCCAATCAGAGACAACAATGGACAGCTGCCACTGATTGGGAGCCACACTCGACCAAAAACAAGGAAACAGATAACATAGAATGCCCACCCCAAATCACACCCTGACCTAACCAAATAGAGAAATAAAACAGCTCTCTAAGGTCAGGGCGTGACAAACGTATACGTGTTGTGCTCTTGTAGGAAGCATTCACTCCCCTATACTAACTACAAAGTATCTATAACTGGGCTAATAACTCACCAGCTAGCAAAGGATATGAACAAAATGTGCACATGTGGCAACTCTCGCTTTTGATCTCGAAACAAGCGCATCTACTCACGACTGCTCATGTCGTAAACACAGTCCAGTTCAAAGTAAATGGCACAGATCCATATATGGCAATGGTCTATTTGCATATAGGCCTACTGCAATTCTGATTGTTTATGCTGCACCGATCTGTGTAGAGTACGGGCTGAGTAGTGCGTGTCAATGCAATAGAATCCTACTCTGATGCATTCTGCCTAGTACAACATCTCTTGCATAGTTCGTTTTGTATTGGTATGTTGCACTGAAAGTGTCTAATATTGTGCTGATTCGATCACAATTTCCACAGTAAAGGGAAACGTTGATAGTGTTAACCAACTTTTTTCTGAGTGAAGATCACCTTGAGTCAAAATGCAAGCCGAGCTCTACCACCGCTCAGATTTGTTTTTAACATGATTTAAAAATAATCTCTCTCTAGTCATAGTTTTAAACGTTTAGAATTTTCACAGTATCAACTTTGCTGTAGCTTTCTTTTATGCCTGCTACTTTACTGCAGACACGGTCATTTAACTTATTAAAAATAAAAAATGAAATATTACATGTACTTAATTAAGTATTCAGACTCTTTACTCAGTACTTTGTTGAAGCATCTTTGGCAGCAATTACAGCCTCCAGTCTTCGTGGGTATGACTCTACAAGCTTGGCACAACTGTATTTGGGGGGGGGGTTTCTCCCATTCATCTCTGCAGATCCTCTCAATCTCTGTCAGGTTGGATGGGGAATGTTGCTGCACAGCTATTTTCAGGTCTCTACAGCGATGTTTGATCAGGTTTAAGTCCGAGCTCTGGCTGGCCCACTGAAGGACATTCAGAGAATTGTCCTGAAGCCACTCCTGCATTGTCGTGGCTGTGTGCTTAGGGTATTCCATGCGACAATTTTCCAAGAAACTGAAGATCTCATATACAACGCTGTGTACTACTCCCTTCACAGAACAGCGCAAACTGGCACTAACCAGAATATAAAAGAGGAGTGGGAGGCCCCGGTGCACAACTGAACAAGAGGACAAGTACATTAGAGTGTCTAGTTTGAGAAACATATGCCTCAACAGTCCTCAACAGGCAGCTTCATTAAATAGTACCCGCAAAACAACATGTCTCAACGTCAACAGTGAGGAGGCAACTCCGGGATGCTGGCCTTCTGGCTTGGTTTTTGCTCTGACATGCATTGTCAATTGTGGGACCTTATATAGACAGGTGTGTACCTTTCCAAATCGTGTCCAATTAATTGAATTTACCACAGGTGGACTCCAATCAAGTTGTAGAAACATCTCAAGGATGACCAATGGAAACAGGATGCCCCTGAGCTCAATTTCGAGTCTCATAGCAAGGGGTCTGCATACTTATGTAAATAAGGTTTTTCTGTTTTACATTTTTATACATTTGCCAAAATGTGGTTACTTTGTCATTATGGGGTATTGTGTGTAGACTGATGAGGAAAACAATTAATTTAATCCAATTTTAGAATGAGGCTGCAACGTAACAAAATGTGGAAAAAGTCAAGGGGTCTGAATACTTTCCGAATGCACTGTATATATATATATATATATATATATATATATATGACATAGAGTATGTTTGTGAAACTACGACTACATATTTACTGACTGTGATTTTTATTTGAATGTTGCGGTTTGTATTTGTTAACATCTTTTGTTTGTGACTTGCTACTTAGAGTGGGGCAAAAAAGTATTTAGTCAGCCACCAATTGTGCAAGTTCTCCCACTTAAAAAGATGAGAGAGGCCTGTAATTTATCATAGGTACTGTGGCAAACCTCTTCAGGTTAGGAGCGTTTGTCACAAATTAAGTGGTAAACTGTCACCAAATCACCATAGAATGAGAGTTCTTTCGAACAGGACAGTACCTGTGTGTTTGTTTCTCCGTCCTGGTCCACCCAGGCCATAGGCGAGGTCAAGGATAGCAGGGTTCGGTACACGAATCGGGTTCTCGGTAGGTCCAGGTCCAAACGCCAACAGGTAAATCCAAAACAATCCAGCTCATACACGGTAAATCCAGCCAATCTCTATTGTCTCTTTCTCTATTGTTCATAGATCCTTCCAGCACTCTCTCTCTTCCTGGTTTTTCTTGCCCCTTTATCTGTGGGTCGGCTCCACCTTCTGAGGGTTCCCCTTGCTTCTGGGACTTGTAGTTTTGGCGGTTGGCCATTTTGTGATCTGTAGTTCTGACAGGGGTGGCCATTTTAGTGATCGGGCAGAGCCCGTTTATTAGTTCTGCTCTCACATATCTGCCATTTATCACTCGACCCCTTCTTTGCCACAGTACACTTCAACTATGACAGACAAAATGAGAAAAAAATTCCAGAAAATCACATTGTAGGATTTTTAATGAATTTATTTGCAAATTATGGTGGAAAATACCTACTTTGTCTGTCATAGTGTACCTGTGATGAAAATTACAGGCCTCTCTCATCTTTTTAAGTGGGAGAACGTGCACAATTGGTGGCTGACTAAATACATTTTTTTTGCCACACTGTATGTGTATGCAACCAATACAATTTCACGTGATTTGATTGTTTCCTCCCTGTCTTGGTCTTCGCCTGTGTCCACATACTCCCTTGCGTTTTGTGAACTTCATTCTGACGTTGCAGTACATGGTTATGAAATGCTGTTCATTGTATGCCGTCTTTCCCAAAAGTATGTGGCAGTGTCCACACTCTTTCATGGGCCAAGCCCTGGGTTTGAGAATGTTTGCCTTTCGATTTGACATGATAGCTACAGATTTATTTTCTTCAGCCAATCGTCAAAAAAGAATATGTGAGGCAGATATATTTTATGTAGAAAGACCAATAGCTACTTTGAGAGATAATTGCAGATCTGTGCAACTAGAGCCAAAGATGGTGGATGAATGAAGACGTCTTACACAATCCATTCACAATTGAAACTAGATGGTAACTTTACAACTAAAGTTGTCGGGCATGCATTAGTTCTTGAAAAGTATTTTTGTGGTAATGGAAAGAAGTTTTAAAAGTTTGACTTTACAATATAAAGCAAAGGAGTTACAAATAGTCAAAGTTAAATTTAGTAAAATAATTGGTCTCTTTACTTTGATAGATTACTATATTCGTAATTCTTCTTTATTTTGTATCCCTTTTGGGAAATTTGTCTTGCATCTCAACAAACCACAGCACAGCATAATCACATAAGTGCATAAATACACAAATCAACCATAAAAATAAACCTTATTACATTGGATTGTGGGGCAGTTAGATCACAAAAATGCCTAAACTATAGTTGTTGCGTGTGAAAACTTAAAGAAGAAAGACATAGGACTGTCACAACCTGACCTTAGAGAGCCTTTTTTATTCTCTATTTTGTGAGGTCAGGGTGTGGGCAAATCTATGTTTCTATTTGTTTGTTGGCCTAGTATGGTGCCCAATCAGAGGCAGCTGTTTATCATTGTCTCTGATTGGGGATCATACTTAGGCAGCCCTTTTTCCCACCTTAGATTGTGAGATCTTGTTATTGTATTGTTGCTGTTTAGCACTACAGAGCTTTACGTTAGTTTGTATTTGTTTTTTTTTTTGGTGTATATTAATAAAGGAATTATGTACGCCTACCACTCTGCACCGTGGTCCGATCCTTCAAACAACGAGCGTAACAGAAGATCCCACCACAAACGGACCAAGAAGCGTGGTCAGGAGGAGAGGACACGAGGAAACCTGAGAGGCAACAGGAGTGGTTGGCAGTGGAAAGGGACGAAAGAGTCCGACGAAAGAGTTTGGAGGGGTTGGAGTCTGGAGCAAGACAGTCGCTTTGAGGAGTGTGTGACCCTTCAGGCACCGTGCTTTGCTGTTACATGTACTGTGTCTCCGGTACGCATCCACAGCCCAGTGTGTGCTGTGTCAGCGCCCCATAGTTGCCGGGCTAGGGTGAGGATCCAGCCAGGGTGGGTTGTGCCAGCTCTACGCTCCAGACTTCCGGTGCGTCTCCACGGCCCAGTGTATCCTGCGCCGGCTCTACGCACTGTGTCGCCAGTGCGCCTTCACAGCCCAGTGCGTTCTGTGCCAGCGCCCCACACTTGCCGGGCTAAAGTGAGCATCCAGCCAGGACGGGTTGTGCCAGCTCTGCGCTCCAGATCTCCGGTGTGTCTCCACGGCCCAGTATATCCTGTGCCAGCTCCACGCACCTGGTCTCCTGTACGTCTCTCCAGCCCGGTGCATCCTGTGCCAGCTCTACGCATCCGGCCTCCAGTGGTGATCCATGGCCCAAAGCCTCCAGTGATGATCCATGGCACGAAGCTTCCAGTGATGATCCATGGCACGAAGCCTCCAGTGATGATCCATGGCACGAAGCCTCCAGTAATGATCCACAGTCCGGAGCCTCCAGTGAGGATCCACAGTCCGGAGCCTCCAGTGAGGATCCACAGTCCGGAGCCTCCAGTGAGGATCCACAGTCCGGAGCCTCCAGCGACTGTCCCCAGTCCGGAGCCTGCAGCGAC
This sequence comes from Oncorhynchus gorbuscha, assembly GCF_021184085.1. NCBI lineage: Eukaryota > Metazoa > Chordata > Actinopteri > Salmoniformes > Salmonidae > Oncorhynchus > Oncorhynchus gorbuscha. The sequence goes on along the minus strand of NC_060183.1, from coordinate 32,628,660 downwards.
TGTCCCCAATCCGGAGCCTTCAGCGACAGTCTGCAACCTAGAGCCTTCAGCGGGGGTTCTCAGTCCAGAGCAGCCAGCGACGGTCCCAAGTCCGGAGCTTCCAGCGACGATCCCCAGTCTGGAGCCTCCAGCGACGATCCCCAGTCTGGAGCCTCCAGCGACGATCCCCAGTCTGGAGCCTCCAGAGACGGTTCCCAGTCCGGAGTCCGCGACAACAATCTACGGTCCGGAGTCCTCAACGACATTCTATGGTTCGGAGTCCGCAAAGACAATCTACGGTTCGGAGTCCTCGACGACGATCTACGGTCCGGAGTCCGCGATGACGATCTACGGTCCGGAGTCTGCGACAACAATCTACGGTCTGGAATCCCAGGCGACGATCTCCACACCAGAGGTGCCACCGAAGTAGGGGGAGCCTCAAGTGGAGCGGGGTCTGCGTTCCGCACCGGAGCCTTCACTGAGATGAGATTCCCACCCGGACTCTCCCCTATAGGTACAGGTTTACGGCCGGAGTCCAAACATTGGGGCGGTGGTACTGTTACTCCCTGACCTTAGAGAGCCTTTTTTGTTCTTTATTTGGTTAGGTCAGGGTGTGACTTGGGTGGAAAATCTATGTTTCTATTTCTTTGTTGGCCTAGTATGGTTCCCAATCAGAGGCAGCTGTCTATCGTTGTCTCTGATTGGGGATCATACTTAGGCAGCCAAAGCGATCTAATGTCAGAAGATGGGAATAAAACGCAGGGTCATGTGGACAATGTACTTTAGTAAAACGTTCAGTGTAAATGAAGTTTGATTGTAGTTGAATGATGATATAACGATTGGGATGTTTAGGCTATTATTTGGGGAGAGAAATATGATGGTGAATCTAGTGATGACAAAAAGTATTTTTGTGGTAGTTGAAGACCTATGTAGAATAGGTTCATATATAGACCTATTGATAGCTAGTTGTAGTTATATATAATAAATACACTCTTTAGGCTAACAGTGATAATTGAAAAGTATATTTCCTGAAGAAAACGTGGTGTGCTTGCAAGTTTGAAATGTTATAGTAGTGATAGTACCTGCAGTAGTAATGGTGGTGACTGGTTTTTGTTGAAAGTAGGTAGATGAAAATATTGATTGATTGGTTGGTTGATAGGATAGCCTGAACCTGAGAAAGTTGGTTTGGTGTGTCACGCCCTGACCGGAGAGAGCCTTTTTATGTCTCTATTTTGGTTTGGTCAGGGTGTGATTTGGGTGGGTATTCTATGTTTTGTTTTCTATGTTTCTTTATTTCTATGTTTTGGTTGGGTATGGTTCTCAATCAGGGACAGCTGACAGGGTCGGCGGCGAGTGTCCAAACAACAGACGCACTAGTCCGGGGCCCGCAACGAGGGTCCCCATTCTGGGGTCGGCAGTGAGGGTCCCCACACCAGAGGCGCTACCAAAGTGGGGTGAGCCAGAGGTGGAGTGGGGTCTACATCCAGCACCAGACCTGCCACCGCAGATGGATGCCCACCCGGACCCTCCCCTATAGGTTCAGGTTTTGCGGCCAGAGTCCGCACCTTTGGGAGGGCGGGGGGATACTGTCACGTCCTGACCTGATAGAGCCTTTTTATGTCTCTATTTTGGTTAGGTCAGGGTGTGATTTGGGTGGGCATTCTATGTTTCTTTATTTCTATGTTTTGGCCGGGTATGGTTCTCAATCAGGGACAGCTGTCTATCATTGTCTCTGATTGGAAGCTGTTTATCCCTCCTTCAGTGTGGGTAGTTGACTTTGTTAGAGGCATCATAGCCTAAGTTAAGCGTCACTGTTGTTTCTTTGTTTTGTTGGCGACATTTAACAAATAAAAACAAAAATGTACGCTCACCACGCTGCACCTTAGTCCGCTTCTTACAACGCCCGTGACATAGTGTCTCTAGCTTGAACAGTTCAAGAGGAACAATTATTGTTCTGGGGATTATATGCTTATATATGCACATTTGAGTAGTTATAATTAAAATGGGTGGTGGTCAGTAAATGTGTTGTTGTCAGGAGTTGTGTGGCTGTGGTCAGTAATTTAATGGTTCAGTAATTGTATTGGTCTGTAGTTTAGTGGTTGTGGTTACTAGCTGTGGTCAGCAGTTGTGTGGTTGTGGTTAGCAGTTGTGTACTTGTGGTCAGTAGCTGTGGTCAATAGTTGTGGCCAATAGTTATGTGGTCAGTAGTTGTATGTTTGTGGTCACTAACTGTGGTCAGCAATGAATCTTCTAGCTTCTGACATGACTTAATGCAAAAGACAGCACCTGATGAGTTACTTAAACAGCTCTATCTATTGTTTGGTTGACGCTATTCCTAATTCTTTCAGTTTTGAAAGTAGAGTAAGATTTCATACGCTCCAAGTTTTTGTCTGACTTGTTGGGGGAGTTTGGCAGTCGTTTGGAAATAGTTTGTGGGAAATGTGTTAATGTGTTATTGCAGTTACTGAAAAAGCTGTATCGTTATATACGTAGCAGTTAATTCCGCAAACAGAATTGAATAGCAGAGAAGTAGATGATGATGTCATACCCTCTCACTGTTTGTCTAACTTGTTGGGGAAGTGGTAAAAATGTCTGCTTTTTATAAAAAGTTAGAGAGTGTTGTTAATGTGGTTACTAAAACAGTTGTAACTTTTTTATCAGAATAATACATTTCGTTCCAAGGTTAGATTTGAAAAGTAGAGGAAGATTTCATATGCGCTAAATTTTTGTATAAGTTGTTAACAAAGTGGTCAAAGTAGATGATTTGTGTAAAAAGTTGCATTGTTGCAGTTACAGTGAATGGAATGTTGGAAGTGATGTCACAATGGGCAGATTTAGAATGATTTAGAATAACTTTAAAAGTATAAAATGTATCAAAAAGTTACACAGTTGTCCTGGCCAATCTACACATTTTAAAGTTTGATCTGCGTTTCTAGCTTAAATGCTGTAAGAGGAGTAGCGTGCTTAATAATAATAAAAGTCAGAAGTATGTTGAAGATTTAAGTCAGGGCTTTTGCTTTGCCAAGCTCCACAACAAGAAGTACGTCAAAGATGTACAATGGGGACTTTTGCTTTGAAAGCCCCACTAAAAATAGTCACAGTTCCAGTAAATACCGATGTGATAGAAGCTGGGTCTACTTTTAAATGAACCAGAAAAAAAGGAGCCAATGAAATGTCTCACGTCCTCTTTCGTCTCTGCTGGAGCTACCATATTGAGTCATTGGGAGTGACACACTAGTTCACAGACGAGACATTATATTGACCAGATACTCTGGGGGCCACTCTAACAATTATAATAAATGTCTTCAAAAATGTAAGACAGTCAGGAGGAGGCAAGATGAGGTGGCACCATTCTAGCCAATGAGAGGGCAGATAACGAGTGTGATACGCACAACACGCACAACAGTTTCCACTAGTTACCACAACCACAAAGTCAAAATTGGCTATATCGTATATATAAATAAAATGAAAGTTAGGGTTAGGTGTAAGTTTAGCAGTGTGGTTAATGTTATGGTTAGGTTTAATATCACATTTGAACTTCTTATGGCTAGGGGCAGTATTGAGTAGCTTGGATGACTGGATGAATAAGGTGCCCAGAGTAAACTGCCTGCTACTTGCTAATATATGCATATTATTTGTATATTTGGATAGAAAACACTCTAAAGTTTCTAAAACTTTTTGAATTATGTCTGTGAGTATAACAGAACTCATATGGCAGGCAAAAACCTGAGAAAAAATCCAACCAGGAAGTGGGAAATCTGAGGTTGGTCGTTTTTCAACTCATACCCTATTGAGGATACAGTGGGATATTGGTCATGTTGCACTTCCTAAGGCTTCCACTAGATGTCAACAGTCGTTAGAACCTTGTTCGATGCTTCTACTGTGAAGTGGGGGCAAATGAGAGGGGAATGAGTCCGAGGTCTGCCAGAATCCCTTGAGCTCGTGACACTCGTTCACGTGAGAGCGAGCTCTGTTCCATCGAAATTCTACAGACAAAGGAATTCTCCGGTTGGAACATTATTAAAGATTTATGTTAAAACATCTTAAAGATTGATTCTATACTTTGTTTGACATGTTTTTATGGACTGTAACGGAACTTTTGGACTTTTCGTCTGCTTGTGCGTCATGAAGTTGGATACTGGGCTCAACGGGCTAACAACAAGGAGGAATTTGGACATAAATGATGGACCTTATCGAACAAAACAAACATTTATTGTTGAACTGGGATTCCTGGGAGTGCAATCTGATGATAAGTAAGTAAGTGAATATTTATAATGTTATTTCTGTCTTCTGTTGACTGCACAATATGGCGGATATCTTTATGGCTTGTTTGGTCTCTGAGCGCCGTACTCAGATTATTGCATGTTTTGCTTTTTCCTTAAAGCTTTTTTGAAATCTGACACAGCGGTTGCATTAAGGAGAAGTGTATCTAAAATTCCATCATGACACTTGTATTTTCATCAACATCTATGATGACTATTTCTGTAAATTGATGTGGCTATCTGCACAATCACCACATGTTTTAGAACTACTGAACGTAACGCGCCAATGTAAAATTAGATTTTGATATAAATATGCATTTTAGCGAACAAAACATACATGTATTGTGTAACATGAAGTCCTATGAGTGTCATCTGATGAAGATCATCAAAGGTTAGTGATTCATTTTATCTATATTTCTGCTTTTTGTGAATCCTCTCTTTGGCTGGAAAAATAGCTGTGTTTTTCTGTGACTTGGTGGTGACCTAATATAATAGTTTGTGGTGCTTTCGCTGTAAAGGCTTTTTGAAGTCAGACACTGTGGCTGGATTAATGAGAATTTGATCTCTAAAATTGTGTTAAATACTTGTATGCTTGAGGAATTTTAATTATGAGGTTTTTGTTGTTTTGAATTTGGCGCCCTGCACTTTCACTGGCTGTTGGCGAGATGGGACGTAACCATCCCACATATCCCAGAGAGGTTAAGAAGGAAAGAAATTTAACAAATTACGTTTTAACAAGGAACAAATGTTAATTAAAATGCATTCCAGGTGACTAAGTCATGAAGCTGGTTGAGAGAATGCCAAGAGTGTGCAAAGCTGTCGTCAAGGCAAAGGGTGGCAACTTTGAAGAATCTCAAATACAAAATATATATTTTAGTTGTCTAACACTTTTTTGATTACTACATGATTCCATATGTGTTATCTCTATATGTGTTGCCCGGGGTGGCAGGTAGCCTCGTTGTTAGAGCGTTGGACTAGTAACATTAAGGTTGCATCAAATCCCTGAGCTGACAAGGTAAAAATCTGTTCTGCCCCTGAACAAAGCAGTTAACCCACTGTTCCTAGGCTGTCATTGAAAATAAGAACTTGTTCTTAACTGACTTGCCTAGTTAAATAAAGGTAAAAAAAATATCTCAAGTGTTGTTAACACCCACTGGTTGGTGGAGAAACCAGCTTTTGAGTGTTCATAGATAAAACACCTAAGTTCTTCTGACTGGCATGGAAGTTGGGTAGAGCCTTCAGAGGTGTACTAGGGTATTTGGTGCAGTGTGATTAAATGAGAGATCGGACAAATGGTGTCCTATCCTAACCTGTTGTAGGCAGTTATGAGTATGAGAATGACATCTTCACAGTCAGAAAAGGGAAATTAAATAAATAATAGGAAATAGATGCAAAGATTAAAAAAATTCAAATAGATTGTTTTTATATTTAGCTACTTGTTTTTTGTTGTTATGAATAAGTGTCATAATTTATTCCCCATTTGCATAAGCCACTTATGCCTTCTTGCAATGCAAATACTTAAACCACAAGAAATTGTATATATGCATGGTCTAAAGCAGTGTTCTCAACCCTGATCCTCGAATACACATTTTTCTTGTAACTGAACAAGCACAACTGATTCAACTAATCATCAATCCCTCAATGAGTTGAATGAGGTGTGTTTGTCGAGGTCTACAACACAACTGTGCACTGTTGAGGGTACTCTAGGACCAGGTTTGGGAAACTCTGGTCTAAAGGACGAGGATAAGCACATTCTCAATTCAAGTTCAGTTTTTTTTAAATCTCCACTTTTGCGTGAACTGGATCAACCAGTTTTTGTGCGTACGCAAAATGTACAAATAAGGTCCCGGGGCTGCACCTCTACCTTCCTATGCTAATGCAGAACGCTGCTCCCCAGACAAAGGCACTGGATCTCAGTGCTTGAGGCGTCACTTCAGACACCCTGGTTCAAGTCCAGGCTGTATCACAACCAGTTGTGATTGGAAGTCCCATAGGGCGGCGCACAATTGGCCCAGCGTCCTTCTGGTTTGGCCGGTGTAGGCCGTCATTGTAAATAAGAATTTGTTCTTAACTGACTTGCCTAGTTAAGTAGGTTATTTAAAAGGTTAAATAAATCAAATAAAAGGCTGGTTCATGCTTTTGTATCTTACAGTTTAGGTCCAATGATGATACAATTGTCCCTCTGTTGTTTGGTGGCATCCTTAGCTACCTGGTGTGACAATCACTCACTTGTTGCGGCAATAGAGAGCCATGCACGCCACTCCGAGAAAACTGATTCCTGAGGCGATGCTGCAGATGGACATCACCTGTCTCTGGTAAGTCTCACGGCTCTCTGTGGAGACACAGGCAAAACATATGATGTTAAAGCCACATTCTGTATATTCATGTAGAGTACCATGAAATGGAGTTAGTAACACACACAATAGTAGTTGTAGGTATTGTGGCTCTCTGTAGAGACACACTCGATATGCATGTAGAGTACCATCAGAGTGAGCCACCAACAAAAATTATAAATCCTCGATAGTAACACACACAATAGTAATGGTCGGTCTCGTGACACAGATAAGAAGCATTTTAAAGCCACACTGTAAGATGTGCATTAACTGCCTTCAGAAAGTATTCATACTCCTTGACTTATTCCTCATTTTGTTGTTTTCAGGCTGAATTCAAAATTATTAAAAAGTTTTATTTTTCTCCCATATCTACATACAATACCCATAATAACAAAGTGAAAACATGTTTTTAGAAGTGTTTGCAAATTTATTGAAAATGAAATACAGAAATATCACATTTTTAAGTATTCACACCCCTGAGTCAATATGTGTTAGAATGGAATCCAGAGTGGTGCAGTGGTCTAAGACACTGCTTCTCAGTGCAAGAGGCAGTACTTGGTTCAAATCTAGGCTGCATCACATCTGGCTGTGATTGGGAGTCCCATAGGGCGGTGCACAATTGGCTCAGTGTTGCCTGGTGTAGGCTGCCATTGTAAATAGAATATGTTCTTCACTGACTTGCCTAGTTAAATACAAATAATCACCTTTAGCAGTGATTACAGCTGTGAATCTTTCTGTGTAAGTCTCTAAGAGCTTTGCCCACCTGGGTTGTACAGTATTTGCACATTATTCCTTAAAGAAATATTCAAGCTCTGTCAAGTTGGTTGTTTATCATTGCTAGACAACCATTTTCATGTCTTGCCATAGATTTTCAACTGTAACTAGACCACTAAAGAACATTCAATGTTGTCTTGGTAAGCAAATCCAGTATATATTTGACCTTGTGGTTATTGCCCTGCTGAAAGGTGAATTTGTCTCCCAGTGCCTTTTGGAAAGTGCTTGAAATGTACTGCTCGATTGAGGGACCATACAGATAATTGTATGTGTGGGGTACAGAGAAGGTTGTCATTCAAAAATCATCTTAAACACTATTGTTGCACACAGAGTGAGTCCATGCAACTTGTTTTGTGACTTCTTAAACAAATGTTTACTCCTGAACTTATTTAGGTTTGCCATGACAAGGAGTTGAACACTTATTGAATCAAGACATTTCAGCTTTTCATTTTTAATTAATTTGTAAAAATTTCAGAAAACATAATTCCACTTTGACATTATGTGGAATTGTGTGTAGGCCAGTGACAAATCTACATTTAAGTCAATTTTTAATTCAAAATGTTGCAATGTCATGGGGTATAAATACTTTCTGAAGGCAGCGTCCCACTGAGCACAGATGTCAATTCAACATCTATTCCACGTTGGTTCATCGTAATTTAATTGAAAAGACGTAGAAACAACGCTGATTCAACCAGTGTGGGATAATATCAAAGATGTGCCACTATCAAAAACAATGGAGTAAAATATAAATGCAACCCTAAGTACTACTGAACCAAAGTGATTTGCCATCTGCTTTGGGGCTCAACATCCAACAGGAGGGAGGACACTCGCAAATATGTGGAGCAACTCACAAATGTGAGTCAACTCACAAATGCAATGCATGTCACAAATGTAAGATGCAGTTCACCAATGTAATATGTGAAGTCACAAATGTCATATTCACAAAAACATTTTTGACCACTGTTGTGTTTGCAATGTAAGAAAGATCTTTGCAAAATATGCTGTGTAAACCAGAAATCTATCTTGCATTTATTTGCTCATCATCATTTGTTTTAGTTGATGATGACTCTTTTGCTTTGGATGATGACATAGAGTATGTTTGTGAAACTACAACTACATATTTACTGACTGTGATTTTTACTTGAATGTTGCATTTTGTATTTGTTAACCTCTTTGGTTTGTGACTTGCTACTTACTGTATATATTTTCAAAATGTTGATAGTTATTTCTGTGGAGATGTTCAAGTTTTCCAGAATTCAGTCAAGCTCACATTTGGAGAGATGCTTCTCTGCCGCCACAAAACGTGCATAATAGTGCCTCTAGCCTACTCGGAATGGTTCGGGATGGTTGAATATTTTTCTTGCCGGTTTCAACAAGCTTGCAGCAACAAGTCCTTCAGAATCATTATATACTTTGACCATTTAGCTTGCATTGTCTGACACACAACCAGCTTGCTTTTTAAATCAACCTCAACGTTTTGTTAATATGTTTTAGCACTTTCCGACACTTGTCAATACACTGTATCAGTCAGTCAACTTTTACTTCTTCACCCAGCTCTCGTTTGCAAGGCAAACAAAATATGAAGGAGTCTTCTCTATTATCAGTGGATTCGTCTGTTGTTATGGAGATGCTGTTTTTTGACAAGCTTTTTTTATTTCTTGATTTCAGATGGTCAATTAGCTTGTTTGTTATGCAGGTGAATGAGGACCCAAAAGCGACTTGGCGAAAACAGAGTTTTTAATCCAGTAAGAAACCTTACAAAACAAAAAGCATAATACTACTCGTAAAGACGAGAACAGACAGGAGACTTGATCGAGAACTGCAGGTTGCCTCGGGAAGGCACTTGAACCTAGCAGACTCAGACACCTGCTCACCACGCAGCATCTGAGGGAAACACGACACGACAGGGCAAAACATAGACACAGCACGGTGAATTATAGATGAGGATCCGACAGGGCAGGTACGGAAAACAAGGAGAGAAATAGGGACTCTAATCAGGGAAAAGGATCGGGAACAGGTGTGGGAAGACTAAATGATGATTAGGGGAATAGGAACAGCTGGGAGCAGGAACGGAACGATAGAGAGAAGAGAGAGCGAGAGAGTGAGAGAGGGAGGGGGAGAGAGAGGGATAGAAAGAGGGAAAGAACCTAATAAGACCAGCAGAGGGAAACGAATAGAAGGGGAAGCACAGGGACAAGACATGATAATTAATGACAAAACATGACATTGTTAGCACATTTTCTTATGTCGCAGGTTTTGTTGCAGGTTTTGCAGAATATATTTTTGTCATCTGTAACAAGTGCCCCAGCAGTGTATTGAAGCACTTTTTTCCCAAGCGCTATTCAGATCTTGGATTTCCAGTTATTGTTTTTGTACTTCCATGGTTGGATTCCTCGACTCCACTTTAACTGCCCCATTTTTACAAGTTCCGATGACCAGATATTGAGTCAGTTGGAGAGGATCAGCTTGTGCAAAGTGAGGTGTAGAGTCACTGATCTACAAATAGTTGTCCTTGCCAAATAATCTACATTATGCGATCCAGATTCGCAAAGCTACGCCTCCCATTTGCTAGGCGACCCCCCCCCAACCCCCTACCAAAATACATGAGCACAACCAGACATTGATTGATTGGAGACTCCTTGTATTAACTACAGAACATTTCCTAGGATTTTCTATTTGCAGCGACACTAGCCGTATAATGCTGGAAAGACCGTTAAAAGCACAGTGCCTCATTTAATCACGCAAAACGCATGGCTCAGTCTATTGACATCTGGCATGTGAACGAAATTAAATTCAAATTAACTTGAAAATAATATATAGGTTATTCTACTTGCCTTGGGACGGGGTTTATGCCATGTAATATGTGGCTGCCTAGTGCTACGTGTCCATATTACAACATCCTCAGTCTCAGCAGGACTTGATTCAATCTGAGGCTGTCCTCATATGGACACTGTATTGGACCATAAAGTATTGTTTGGCAATCATCTCTGATTGTTTGGCCACAAGTGAGAATACTAATGAAGTTAGAACTAAATAAATCCATTGTATGGATGATTTCAAAGTCATGCTTATTCACACAGTACTTGTAGTTGGGTGGTTGTTGTCAGTTGTTGGGTCAGAAGATGTGGTCAGTAGTTGTGTGGTTATGTTTAGTAGTTGTGGTGAGTAGTTTTGTTCAATGGTTGTGGACAGTAGTTGTGGTTAGTAGTTGTGGTCAGTATTTGTCAGTAGTCTTGCTGTCAGTAGTTGTGGTCAGTAGTCGTGTGGTTATGGTCAGTACTTATGGTCAGTAGCTGTGGTCAGTAATTGTGGTCAGGTGGTTGTGTTCAGTAGTTGTGAAGGTCAGTAGTTATGGTGATACGATTTGTGGCCAGTAGTTGTGTGGTTGTGGTCAGAAATGGTGTGCTTGTGGTCAGTTTTTGTGGTTGGTTGGTAGTTGAGTGGTCAGTAGTTGTGCGGTTGTGGCCAGTAATTATATTAATAAGATGTGTGGCCAGTAGTTGTGTGGGCAGTAATTGTGTAGTCATTAGGTGTGTTCATTAGTTGTGTGGTTGTAATCAGTAGTTGTGGTTAGTAGTTGTGGTCAGTAGATGTGTGGTCTGTAATTGTGGTTCTGTGGTTGTCGCTAGGTGGTGGTGTTCAGTAGTCGTGGTTGTCAGTAGTTATCGTGATTAGATGTGGGTTCAGTAGTTATATGTTTGTGTTCAACAGTTTCAACTGTTCTACCTTGTTATTATTCGACCATGCTGGTCATTTATGAACATTTGAACATCTTGGCCATGTTCTGTTATAATCTCCACCCGGCACAGCCAGAAGAGGACTGGCCACCCCACATAGCCTGGTTCCTCTCTAGGTTTCTTCCTAGGTTTTGGACTTTCTAGGGAGTTTTTCCTAGCCACCGTGCTTCTACACCTGCATTGTTTGCTGTTTGGGGTTTTAGGCTGGGTTTCTGTACAGCACTTTGAGATATCAGCTGATGTACGAAGGGCTATATAAATACATTTGATTTGATTTTGATTTGATTCATTAGATGTGTTGTTGTGGTCACTAGATGTGGTCAGCAGTTGTCTGGTTGAGGTCAGAAGTTGTGTGGTTATGATCAGTAGTTGTATGGTCAGTAATTGTGTGGTTGTGGTCAGTAGTTATGGCCAATAGTTGTAGCTATTAGTTGTTTTATTGTTCAAGAGTTCAAGGGTTACTGTTGGTGAGTTATTTATACAAATGTCAGACATTTTTTGTATTGGTTGTGGTCAAGATTTATGGTCAGTAGTTGTGTGGTCAGTAGTTATGTTGTGGTGATCAGTCATTGTTGTCATTTGTTGTGGTTCGTAGTTGTGTGGTTTGGTCAGTAATTGTGGTCACACTTCACCCTCGTCTCCATTTTTTGCCCTCTGAGTCTGTTGATATCCATAGCAACAGCTCCATTTGGGCTGCTTAATGATGACACAGAGACCTGCTAGCTGTCATTAGATAGCCACTTGTTGAACCTCTAAACTTTGGTCAGTCGTTGTGTGGTTGTGATCAATAGTTGTGGTCAGTAGTGTTGTTCAGTGGTTCAGTTCAGTAGTTGTGTGGTTTGTGATCAGTAGTTGTGGATAGTAGTTGTTGTCAGTTGCTTTGTGGTCAGTATAATGATTTCAGTATTTGTGGTCAGTAGTTGTGTGGTTGGGGTCAACTGTTCTGTGGTTGGGGTCAGTAGTTGTGTGGTTGTGGTCAGTAATTGTGGTTAGTAGTTGTGGTCAGTAGTTGTGGTCAGGTGGTAGTGGTCAGTATGTATGGTAATTAGATGTGTGGTCAGTAGTTGTGTTATTATGGTCAGTAGTTGTGTGGTCAGTAGTTGTGGTCAGTAGTTGTTGTCAGTGTGGACGGTAGTTTTGGTAAGTAGGTGTGTGGTTCATTAGTTGTGGTCAATAGTTGTGTGGTTGTGGTCAGTAGGTTAGGTCAGAAGGTTAGATCAGTAGTCAGTACTTGTGGTTAGTAGTTGTGTGGTTGTGGTCCGTAGTTGTGCGGTTCAGTAGTTGTGTGGTTATGTACAGTAGTGGTGGTGAGTCGTTTTGTTCAGTGGTTGTGGTTCAGTAGTTGTGGTTCAGTAGTTGTGATCAGTAGTTGCAATGGCCAGTAGTTATGTTGATAAAATGTATGACCAATAGTGGTGTGGTCAGCAGTTGTGTGGTTGTGGTCACTAGATGTGGTCAGCAGTTGTATTGTTGTGGTCAGAAGTTGTGTGGTTGTGGTCAGTCGTTGTGGTCGGTAGTTGAGTGGTCAGTAGTTGTATGGTAATATGTTTTGTGGTTGTGGTCAGTAGTTGTGTGGTTGAGTTCAGATGTTGTGTGGTTGTGGTCAGTAGTGTGGTCAGTAATTGTGTGGTTGTGGACAGTAGTTGTGGTCAGTAGTTGTGTGGAGGTGTGGTTGTGGTCAGTAGTGGTGTAGTTATGTAGTTGTGCAATATGTAGGAGTGGTCAGTATTTGTGTAGTGGTCAGTAGATGTGGTTAGTAGTTTTGTTCAATGGTTGTGGTCAGAAGTTGTATGGTTGTGTTCATTAGTTGTGTGGTTGTGGTTACTAGATGTGGTCAGCGGTTCTGTGGTTGTGGTCAGAAGTTTTGTTGTTGTGGTCAGTTGTTGTATTTACTAACAGTAATTGTGTGATTGTGGTCAGCAGCAATGTTCCATCTAAACCAAGAATGCAGTGCAGCTCCCCGGGACTGCCATGCAGAAATATCAGTCCATAAAGAGATGCATGAGATTGAACTTCACTCAACTTTCTAGAGTAGTGGTCACCAACCGATCGATCGCGTTCGACTGGTCGATCTCCAAGTCATTCCTAGTCGATCGCCAAACAATTCTGTATAAAACCCAACGATAAAGCCTTGTGTCCCTATTTTGTTTTATTAGTCTCTGACTGTTGGCAGTAGGTGTAACCAATTCAGCTGCCCTAGTAGCTGAAGCCAGGTAGAGCCAGGTAGACAAACTATTGCCACTTTGAACAATTTCATGTGTCTGAAGGTAAAGACTCTGCCTTCCCGGTGGGCCCAGATAGCAAATCAAGTGCACTATAGGCCTACCGATGGCTAATTGGATGGCTCAGATGACCGTTTCTGCAGTAATGTAGCAGGCATAAAAGAGTGTTACAGCAATGTTGATGTGAGATTTAAAAACATTTAAAACCATGAATAGAGAGAGACTGTCAACGAACACAGCAAAGATATGCTGTTTTTATGAGTGAGTTCATGTTTAAGTTTTTACTGTCAACACTTTTTATTCAACACAGCCATAAAATGTGCATTCTTTCTATTTCCACCCCCAGTGCTACATTAAGCATGGCAGCAATAATGAATGAGTAGGAAAGTGTTTATAGGCTTGTGCTGTAATTATTAGAGGCTTGGTTCTTTTTTAATATGGAGGAATATTTCACTTTCTCTGTCCATAGGAGTAACAACATTAATTTGTGCGTGCGGCAGACATAATACGGTGCGACTGGAGTTTCGCCATCAGCTGGAAGACATTGTCCCTTCTTGGTCAGTGTCAGTGGAGGAAAGGGCGAGCGGAGGTATGTTGAGAGGCAGACCCTCAGCCTGCTGCTCTCTTCCTCCGTTCAGATTGACCGTCAGATTCAGGCACCACCAGCCCAGTAAAATAAAAATAAGAATCAAATTATTTAAAAATGTATGCTCACTCGGCTGTGCTTCACAGGTAATACAACTACGGATCTATTACCGGTGTGATCATAAAACCTGTCTTTATATAATTTACAAAACATGTGACCGGCCGGCTCGATTCGGTCTTATGTAACAAAATTTGAAATTGTGTTTTTTACATTGGATAAAAGTAGACTCCAAGCTATAAAATTGTATATTCTGCTTTGAAAGTTGATAAACTTGTAACCCCGCTTTTGAGAAAATGGCCATTGAATGTTTTGGTACATGTACCGGAGAGCACTTCTTTGTCTTCACCCATTCACCATCGTTCACCTCTTAATTGTATTTATTTTATTTAACCTTTATTTAACCAGGTAGGCCAGTTGAGAACAAGTTCACATTTACAACTGCATCTTGGCCAAGACAAAGCAAAGCAGTGCGAAAAAATAGATGTGCAGATGATGATGTGCAAGTAGAGATACTGGGGAGCAAAAGAGCAATAAGATAAATAAAAATATGGGAATGAGGTAGTTGGCTGTGCTATTTACAGATTGTCCGTGTACAGGTACATTGATTGGTAAGCTGCTCTAACAGCTGATGCTTAAAGTTAGAGAGGGAGATATAAGTCTCCAGCTTCAGTGATTTTTGCAATTTGTTCCAGTCATTGGCAGCAGAGAACTTGGAAATAAAGGCGGCCAAAGGAAGTGTTGGCTTTGGGGGTTGACCAGTGAAATATACCTGCTGGAGCGTGTGCTACGGATGGATGTTGCTATGGTGACCAGTGACCTGAGAAAAGGTGGGACTTTAACTAGCAAAGACTTATAGATGACCTGGCGCCAGTGAGTTTGGCGTCGAATATATAGAGAGGGCCAGCCAACGAGAGCATGCAGGTCGCAGTGGGAGGAAGTATATGGGGCTTTGGTGACAAAACGGATGGCATTAAGATAAACTACATCCAGTTTGCTGAGTATAGTGTTGGAGGCTATTTTGTAAATGACATCGCCGAAGTCAAGGATCGGTAGGATAGTCAGTTTTACGAGGGTATGTTTGACAGCATGAGTGAAGAAGGCTTTGTTTTGCGAAATAGGAAGCCAATTCTAGATTTAATTTTTAATTGGAGATGCTTAATGTGAGTCTGGAAGGAAAGTTTACAGTCCAGCCTGACACCTAGGTAGTTATCTACATATTCTAAGTTAGAACCATTCAGAGTAGTGATGCTAGTCGGGCGGACGGGTGAGGGCAGCAATCGGTTCAAGAGCATGCATTTAGTTTTGCTAGCATTTAAAAGCAGTAGGAGGCCACGGTAGGAGTGTTGTATGGCATTGAAGCTTGTTAACACAGTGTCCAACGAAGCCCTATGGGACTCAGAATCACAGTCGGTTGTGATACAGCCTGGAATTGAACCAGGGTCTGTAGTAACACCTCTAGCACTGAGATACAGTGCCTTAGACCGTGGCACCACTCGGGAGCCCCAAAATGTACTGATGGCATACAAGTTTGGCAAATGGCATTTAACGTGTTGCTATTTCCATGTTAAAATGTTAAGGCATACATTTTCTCCATTGTTTTTGATTGTACTGTAAGCATCTCTGGTACACCTACATTGTGATCAAATAGCCACAGTAGCCTACAAGGCCACTGTAAAAACTATGACTTAAAGCAGGTACTGCTTCAGTGTTCACAGAAAACGTGCACAGAAATTTCACAAGTCTAGCCTGACACCTAGGTTAGATTGGATATCAATTACTATCTGTGACATGCAGAATATAGGGCACAAACCCATAATTCTGTGGTAGTGGCTCAGCAGCAGCGGTTCAGCAGAGCTGAAATTGCTCAAAGGCAAAACATTTTTTAAGGCACATTGCTTCCCACTACCACATAATTATGGGTTTGTGCCCTATATTCTGCATGTTACAGAGAGTAATTGATATCCAATCCAACTGATTACAGTCGATAAATTAAACCAGTAATGTCTGGTTGTGAAATCTGCCAATAAGATTGTGTGACTTCCCACACCTACTGTATATGAAAGTGATTAATCAATCTGTTATGCTAACTGTCTGTAGCTAGGTTTACATGAACTTGTCCAGTGATTTTTTTGTTGAGATTTAGAAAGTTTGCATCGAAAGTAGATGCAACAATTGGCTGCCACGGTGTGTTTCGATTGAACTGTCTTGTGTCGATAAAAACAGCTGGACATAATGACATCAAACAACAACAACAAAAAATTGGTCGCAAAAAGATAGAATGCCTAATAAAAGTGTTGAAGTGTTTCCATTATAAATTGCTCATTAATATAGGGGCGACAGCCTGTATGCGCTACCAACCTATCCATTTAATGTCTCAGGAGCAGGAGGCCATCTCCTGTTGTTTATCGCGATGAAGCTTGATGTACAAGCACACACCCGGATGGGATGCTAGTTTATCTCATGGCCTTACCGCCAATCTATATATTTAAAAAAAATAATCAAATCAAATTGAATTTGTCACATGCAGTTTCTAACAGGTGTAGGTAGACCTTACAGTGAAACGCTTACTTACTAGCCCTTAACCAACAATGCAGTTTTAAGAAAATACATATGTAAAAGATAAGAATAACAAATCATTAAAGAGCAGCAGTAAATAACAATAGCGGACGTGAGTGCTATGGTTTGGTAGTCATTTAGGAAGGTTATCTTAGTGTTCTTGAGCACAGAGACTATGGTGGTCTGCTTGATACATGTTGGTATTACAGACTCAGACAGGGAGAGTTTGAAAATGTCAGTGAAGACACTTGCCAGTTGGTCAGCGCATAATCAGAGTACATGCTCTGGTAATCCGTCTGGCCCTGAGACCTTGTGAATGTTGACCTGAAATATAAAACCAATCCAGTGGCCTTATGGTTAGTGTTCCGCCTGAGATTGGAAGGTTGGGAGTTCAATCCCCAGCAAGTCATACCAAAGACTGTAAAAAAAGGACCCAATGTGTCTCTGCTTGACACTCACATGAGGATAGTTGAATACCGCCATAAGCAAACAGGAAAACGCTCATCCAGAGGTGGTGCTCCAAGAGGCAGGGGACTTTAATGCATGGAAACTTACATTTCTATCAGCATGTTAAATGTGCAACAAGAGGGGGAAAAAACTCTAGACCACCTTTACTCCACAGACATAGACGCGTACAAAGCTCTCCCTCGCCCTCCATTTGGCAAATCTGACCATAATTCTAACCTCCTGATTCCTCCTTACAAGCAAAAATGAAAGCAGGAATCACCAGTGACTCAGTCAGATGAAGCAGACCCTAAATTACATGACTTTTTTGCTAGTACAGACTGGAATATGTTCCGGGATTCTTCAGATGGCATTGAGGAGTACACCACATCAATCACTGGCTTCATCAATAAGTGCATCGATGACGTCGTCCCCACAATGATGGTACGTACATACCCCAACCAGAAGCCATGGATTACAGGCAACATTCGCACTGAGCTAAAGGGTAGAGCTGCCGCTTTCAAGGAGCGGGACCCTAACCCGGAAGCTTATAAGAAATCCTGCTATGCCCTCAGACGAACCATCAAACAGGCAAAGTATCAATACAGGACAAAGATCGAATCGCACTACACCGGCTTCGATGATCGTCTGATGTGGCAGGGCTTACAAACCATTACAGACTGCAAAGGGAAGCACAGTTGAATGCTGCCCAGTGACACAAGTCTACCAGATGAGCTAAATAACTTCTATGTTCGCTTCGAAGCAAGTAACACTGAAACATGCATGAGAGCATCAGCTGTTCTGGACGACTGTGTGATCACAGGTCACTATTGTAGAATAAACCTGGGTCAATGGAAACCTGCCTAATTTCAAGAAAGCTTATTTATAGATAATAAACTTTTCTGTGGTAATCAAATGGCAATTTTGTGACGTCACACATTGTATGCTTAGGCTAAATAATGTAGTGATTTTGTAGTATGTTGCATTGTATTGTAGATGCCCGCAGAGCACACTTGTAAATTAACTTTTCTAAATAAAAATAAAATATCTATTGTATGTTTTTGTGAAATTACCTGCGTTTTTGTTCCAATTCTTATTATTTTGTAAAAGTGATTTGTTCCTGCTGAAGAGGAAATGCATTGTATGTTGTGATGTGGTCATGTGTATGTTCCCTCAGCCCTATAATCCCTCAGCCTTACCTTAACCAACTAATATATTTGTCTGAGGTAGTGTTTATTGATCTCAAATTCTTATTTTCGTCAGTGTCAAAGTAGCCTGTCATTTTGATAATTTGTGCTGCATTATAAAAGATTCTGCCAGTCTCCAGTCATGTAAAATGAGATAGAACTGTATGAAATGGATTTATAAAAGGCAAAAAATGTGGACCCTCCCCCTGGGCAAAAGCTAGTTGATTCCACAGTGTTTCCACGTCATTTCAACCAAAAAAGTCTATATGAAGACGTTGAATCTACTTGGAACGCTCATTGGATTTGCAAAAAGTCATCAATTTAAGGGCGTTTTGTCTTTTTTTCACAACTTTTAACCTAAATCCAATGATGTTAATTTTTGGGTTGATTTCACATTAATTGACAACTCAACCAAATGTAAATCAAAACTAGACATTGATCTGAATTCTGTTTCCAGTGGGCTAGGCTACTAAAATGTTCCCATGTGTGCAATTTCTGTTAGCACCTCTCTACTCTGCTTCTCTATGCCACTACGCAAATGTGATGATATGCATGCAATGCTTTATTATAAAGGTGACATTTTCTCATGCGTTCCGATACCTCAGAGCCCCCTTGAACATTGTGAAAATTCTGTGCAACTTCCAGCGCACGTTTACTGTGAACACTGAGGCTGTACCCGCTTTACATTACAGCTTTAACAGTGGCCATGTAGGCTACTGTGGCTATTTGATCACAATGTAGGTGTACCAGAGTGGCTTACAATAAAACACAATGGAGAAAATGCCTCCCATAATATTTTAACATGGAAATAGCTGTTCTATCAGCCAATGTGTAGTGTTAAATGTAGGCCTACATTCCATGAAACATGCAGGTCTTGACATTAACCTGTTTATCTACTTGTCCTTCAAACAAGAACAAGTAGAGTAAAAATGTTGTTGTGTTGTTTGATGCAAGAAATCACTTTAAAAAATAAAATGCATTATTATTGCCATTCCATTATTACAGAGAATTGGACAGATTATGCTACTCTCTGGTTACTGGCTACTTAGCTTATTCAAGATGGTCTCAAAATGCAACACTGTCCCTTTAAGACACAAAAAAAGCTCTTTACCTGACTAGTTTTTCAAAGATGTCTAGAAATGTATATGTTTTGTGCTCTTGTAGGAAGCAATCACTCTCCTATAGTTGACTACAAAATATCTATAACTTGGCTAATAACTCACTAACTAGCAAAGAATTTGAACAAAATGTGCACACGTGGCTACATGCAGATCTTGCTTCGATCTCAAAACAAGCACATCTACTCACAACCGCTCATGCTGTAAACACAGTCCAGTTCAAAGTAAATGGCACAGATCCATATATGGCAATGGTCTATTTGCATATAGACCTACTGCAGTTCTGGTTGTTTATGCCACACCGGTCTGTGTAGAGTACGAGCTGAGTAGTGTGTGTCAATCTAATAGAATCCTACTCCGATGTGTTCTGCCTACAACAAAATCTCTTGCATAGTTAATTTTGTTTCAGTATGTTGCATTTAAGTGGCTAATACTGTGTTAATATGTTCACAATTGCCACAGTATAGGGAAACGTTGATAGTGTTAACAGTTGTCACCAACCAGCGAGGTAGATGCGCTTTTTCAGTTCAGTGATTTTAAATCTGGGTGGTAAATTAGTTCAATCGCAGTCACTACACAAACTTTGAGTGGGTGTGTGCTTGAGAGAAAGAAGGGAGGATTGTGAGGAAAAGAGAGAGAGAGAGATCGACATCGGAGAGGATGTGATAGATGGAGAAACCTCTATCAAATCCTCTCTGATGTCTATCTCTCTCTCTTCCTCACCGATCTTCCCTTCTTTCTCTCAAATACACACCCACTCACAGTGTAACTGCTGTTTAACTCATATACCACCCAGATTAAACTCACTGAATTGAAGAGAGATTCGTCTGCCTCGCTGTCTCGCTTCTCTTTCCACTGTCTCCATCTCTACCCTCTCCCTTTTATTTACTCTATAAGTGGAAGTGTGTGAAGTAAAGCCAACGTGTGAAGCCGGTGTTAATGGAAAATATGCAGCAACAGGTTGAATTTATTCACTAGTCATTGCATGTGGGAAAGGGCAGGTGGATGGATGAAACTATTCCCAGTCGAGTTGGGGATACTCATGACAGAGAACACTCACATTTGACGTGACAATTCAGTTGACGGGACTCATAGGGCTGGTTTCCTGGACACAGATTAAGCCTAGGCCGGGATTCAATCCAAGCCGCTTTATAGAGCAGAACATTGAACTTTACTTTTAAAGGGGAAAATGCCTTTAAAAGGCGCGTCTGAAAATAAATCCCAGCCTAAGTGTAGTCTTGAACTGAAAAGCATGTTCATTGTAGATTCTGTGTCAAGTAAATCGGACCAAAGAGTGTATATTTCTTTCAGATGCCCCAAAACATCATATTGTCGACTGTATTGCTAACGCCACTGTTACTGTGTGTGAATCCCAAGTCAACCCCTAGCCCTTTCCATGAGGCACCAGTATAGATTTGAGAGGATTGGATAGGTGTGACGGATGTCACTGTGGTTGCATAGTCGTACTGTGGGCCTACCACTTCCTATCACACCAGTTTATATCTAGAACCCGGGACCTTTGCCTTACAAACACACTTGATTGCCCTCTTGACAACTATGCTACCAAAAAGCAAGAAATTCGATAACGCATAATCAATATTGTGACAAGAGGCAAAATTGAGCTACCACTAAATTGCATAGACCTATCCACTCCGCTCACATCGACTCAAGTGCCTATATGCAGTAGAGGTATGTGCTAGGCGTTGGTTTGGGATTTAGGGTATAGCTTGATGACATTAAATATGGTGTACATGCCCATGGGACATTTCCAATCATTTAAATGAGAACACAGTGTGCAGCGAGGAATACACTCCAGGGATATAGACACATACACAAATATGAATAAATGCATACACTATACATACAGAAGTTTGTGGACACCCCTTCAAATGAGTGGATTCGGCTATTTCAGCCACACCCGTTGCTGACAGGTGTATAAAATCGAGCACATAACCATGCAATCTCCATGGACAAACAGGATGCCAGCTTTCCAACAAGTCAGTTCATCAAATCTCTGCCCTTCTAGAGCTGCCTCGGTCAACTGTAAGTGCTGTTATTGTCAAGTGGAAACGTCTATGAACAACAACGGCTCAGCTGTGAAATGGTAGGCCACACAAGCTGAAAGAACAGCACCACTGAGTGCTTCTGGAAGCAACGTCAGCACAAGAACTCCACGCACAATGCCAAGCGTCAGCTGTAGTGGTGTAAAGCTCAATGCAATTGGACTCTGGAGCTGTAGAAACGCGTTCTCTAGAGTGATGAATCACACTTCACCATCTGGCTGTCCTACGGACAAAATCTGGATTTGGCAGATGTCTGAAGAACGCTACCAGCCCCAAAGCATAGTGCCAGCTGTAAGGTTTGGTGGAGGAATAATGGTCTGGAGCTGTTTTTCATGCTTTGGGCTAGGCCCTTTAGTTCCAGTGAAGAGAAATCTTAACGCAACAGCATACAATAACATTCTAGATGATTCTGAACTTCCAACATTATGTCAAACGTTTGGGGAAGACCCTTTCCTGTTTCATATTGACACCTGTGCACAAAGGGAGGTCCATACTGAAATGGTTTGTCGAGATGGGTGTGGAAGAACTTGACTTGCCTGCACAGAGCCTTTACCTCAACCCCATCGAACACCGTTGGGATGAATTGGAACGCCAACTGCGAGCCAGGCCTAATCTTACAACATCAGTGCCCGACCTCACTAATGCTCTTGTGGCTAAAAGGAAGCAAGTCGCCACAGCAATGTTCCAACATCTAGTGGAAAGCCTTCCCAGAATAGTGGAGGCTGTTATAGCAGCAAAAGGGGGATCAACTCCATATTAATGCCCATGACTTTGGAATGAGATGTTTGACATGCATTTGTCCACATACTTTAGGTCATGTAGTGTATATACGTGTTCACACACAGGAGAACGTGCAAACACACACACACATAACATTGGACAATGCATTTGCAAACACACACACACACACACACACACACACACACACACACACACACACACACACACACACACACACACACACACACACACACACACACACACACACACACACACACACACACACACACACACACTGTAACCAGTCCTTCTTTCGATTGCAGACAATACTAGCTTCCATGCAGATAGAATGCACCTATGTATCCATGGTGAACGGAGAATGTTCATCTTTTCCCAGGTGAGCAAAGAGGGTTTTACTCGATTGTATTTTTTGAGCAAGGTAATTTCTGAGAGGTTGAGAGAAAATAAAGAGATATTTACTGCATAAATTAAAAGTTTACTTACCCATGAACTCGATGCCCAGTTCACCCGCTGCTCCATCGAAGGACACAGTGAATAAGAGAGGGAGAGAAAAAGTGATGGATACAGTGAAAGAGAGGGAGGGGGATGGAGACAGAGAGGGGGGGAATAGATTAAGAAAAAGTGAGGGAGAGCAATGTACAGAGAGAGGAGATGGGAAGAATAAGGGGAGAGAAAGAGTGGGAAGACAATACAGCGTTATTGAACAGAATTTTACATGAAACACAGTCATAACACTCACTCAGGCTTTACCCACTGGAGCACTGCAGCTACATTACAAGAACCTGGACTTTGGTTGACTTGCCTCCCCAAAATCCCTTTTATTTTCTGTTGAATATTTTTTTTTCAAACATAGAAATTAATACTATAATTGAGACAGACCTAAAATGCCTTTCATGTTCCAAGTCCAGACAATAAAACTAGTACCCATGTTGTAGTGATAATTGTTCGCTCACCACCTCTCTGATCCCAACCTTATGTTTGTTTCAATACTCTACTTAGCTATCCCAGTTCTTCTGCTCACAAGACTGTCGGTAAAGACAGACACACGCACACAGACTGATGTAGGCTTAACACACACACACACACAGAGACCGTGTGCGCCTTTTCTCCATGCATTAAAGCATTTTTCCACAATCCCAGAGCTGGGGCGATAGATAAAGAGGAGCACTCGTGTTCCCTTCATCCTTCATTCTCCTCCTCCCTTTTGACGTCACTGTAATAGAATCTAATTTAAATTTAAATTAAACCCTCACACTTAATTCCTTAACTGACAGAGGTGGTCTGGGTTTGAAAATAGAATGCGGCTTGCAGGTCTTGGTTACAGATGATTTGGTGGCTACAGTCAAGAAAGAAGGGAGAAGCAAAACTCCAAACAGTGTGAAAATCGTGTTAGGAGATGCATTTTGACAGTATCATGGCAAATGTGTCAATGTCATACGAGTCATAATCCCATAATATACCTTGGTTTCACAGAAAACTAAAAGTATGTTACAACCCTTTATAAAGGGTACTCAAGGGTACCTTTATGTAGTAAAGTGCGACAAAAATGTAAAATGGCCAAACGATTAAAACACACTGGATATATAGGCAAGCAAACTGAATGAGTCAGAATTAGCTGCCAGTGGTGCTCCCATTTAGTTTAAAGTGGTTTCCAGAGAATGGCATTAATCTGAATGAGATAAAAGAGGGAGAAATGGTAGTGACAGGGGTAGGCATGATTGCAGATTTTAGCTCTGCCATTGACAATCGTGAGAGGTGGTTGTGATATTTGAGACAAAGTTTTTATCATTGCGGTGAAAATACGTTTGACAGGCCCGGAACAGTCTCTTATTGATGCTGCCAGTTCAGTATTGCCGATTCACGCGTACCCACCGATTTCCCACCACAACAACGCAACATTTATCTCCTTTAATCGCTCTACTGTCATCGCCTGCACAGATGATGTCAATAAAGCACTGATGCACATCTGTTCCTCTGGCATCACCGAGATAGGTCTGGAAAATGTGTACAGTCACATGAAGCAATACCTCCCCCATCCTTTGCTCTGGCATCTCAAGGCACCCTTGGGAGGTATTTGTGCCATCATGTGGAACCTTGAGTAACCATGGAGAATATGAGGAGGCCATGCTCCACGTCTCTAGTCGTTTGGGGTGATTACGAAGAACAAATCTGTGCCGCTGGGGAAATAATAGCAGGAGTGAATCAAATCTTAATCCTTCCTTTAGTTGGTGGTGAGAGCGAGCCTGGTTCTGGCTACCGCTAGCTGCTGCTGCTTACACGGTCCTAATACCTTGACAGATAATTACGCTAATTAGAGACCCGCTTTCTTTCCAAGAGAGCCAGTCGTGAAAGCTTTCGCATTGTTATTATGGGGTGTTGTGTGTAAATTGTTGAGGAACATTTTTGTGTTTAATTTATTGAAAAAGATGAGCTCAGAGAAAAGATCAAACAGATCCCACTGTCAGATTCCACAGAAATGAGGAGAACTGAAATATTAGCTGAAGATTTCATTTCAAAACTTGATGAGGCCATTCAGAATGCACCAAGCATTTCATTAGCTATGGATGCATCAACAGATAATAGCTTCTGATGTTTGTCAGATATTTTAACGAAACAAAGAAGGAATTCTGTGAGTGGCTGTTGGTCTTAACAAATCTATAATGACACACACGGGACAGGTTATCCATGAGTCCATCAAAGGGATGCTGACAAAAAGGGGGATAGATCTCAAGTCACTGGTCTCCATCACCACAGATGGAGCTCCAGCCATGATAGGAAGAGGGAGTGGACTGGTTTCACATTAGAAAGAGGATCACCCTAACCTGACATTATATCACTGCATCATCCATAAATCTCTCCTGTGTGCCAGTCTGGGAAAATAGTATTCGGAGGTCATGAAAATGATGATGGAAACTGATACACTTTTTTGAGAGCAACATCATCCCTACAACGCTGCCCGCTACGAGGCATTCTGACAGAGGCCAATGACAGTTTTGATGACTTACTACTGCACAACAATGTGAGATGGCTCAGCAAAGGCAGGGTTTTGGAACACTTTTGGGACATTCAGGAGGAAATCAAAGCTTTCTTATCAGAGCAAAAGAGTGACAAAGCAACTCAGTTTTCTATGGAATTGGTGGCATTTTTGACAGACATTACATCAGATCTTAATCAACTGAATGTTAAGCTGCAGGGATGGAACAACACAATGTGCGATATGCTAACAGCAGTCCAGGCTTTACAGAAGAAATCTTTGGTTTTCAAATATGATCTCCAGGGAGAACTTGTCCACTTCCCCAATCTTCTGATGCAAACGCAAGGAGACAAAGATGTTCCCAAACATGTTGATTTCATCCAAGGCTTGCTTTCGTGACTTGTTGGAAGAGAACTGCTGCTGTTCATCTAGAACCCCTTCTTGGTCACAAATGTGACAAAGTTGTCAGATCTTCAGATAGGTTGCATCACTGCAAATTTAGTGGATTGAGCTGCAAGAAAATGTGGCTTTGAAGGAGCAGGCTGGTGATTGTGACCCTGTCATTTTCGGGGGAAAGATGGTGCCTGCAGCTGATGTCCTGTTCAAGAAACTGGCACTATACATCCTGACCATATTTGGCTCCACATACAGCTGTGAATCAGCCTTCCCCACAATAAACTTTATTAAAAACAAATATTGCACAAGGCACACCAATGAACACCTGTAACCAGTGTGTCAGAGTTGCTCACACACCATTTGTGCCACAGTTCAAAGCATTGGCAAGAGATAGAAAGTGTAATTTCTCTCATTAATGCAGGGCAAGGCCCAGAGTGACTTATACATGAAGATTGCATGGGCCACAGTGATGTTCTGTGCATTCAGATTATTAGTTTTGTTCAACTCTCCTTTGTTCTCCGCAAAACATGCACTTTATTTAAAAAATATATATATATTCAAAGCCCATGCACAATGGTTCACAGTACACTATTTGCATAGACAATTATGCAACCACTTTTGTTCTTTAGCAATGTTGATGCAGTGTTGCACATGTTTACATTCAAAATAAATTGTAATTCAATCAGATTCTTAGTCTAATTTAATGTATTTAATGTACATTTAAAATAACATATTTCCTAAGTCGTAAACGCCTATGTTTGTTACTTCGCTGTACCACAGTGCCGATATAGGACCATATCCATCTGGACCTTTGCCACAAATTCATGTGTCTCGTGTCTGAGCTGCAATTCAACGGCTCAGAAACAAGACAAATGTGGCAGGATCTACAGACAATCACAGATTACAAAGGGAAATCCAGCTTGTCTGACGTCTTGCTCCTGGACAAGCTAAACACCCTTTTCACCGGCTTTGAGAATAACACAGTGCCACCGACGCAGCCCGCTCCAAAGGACTGTTCTCCGTGGCCGAGGTGAGTAAGACATTTCAGCATGTTAACCTTCGCAAGGCTGCCGGCACAGACGGCATCCCTAGCTGCGTCCTCAGAGCATGTGCAGACCAGCTGGCTGGATTGACATATTCAATATCTCCCTATACCAGTCTGCTGCCCCCACTTGCTTCAAGATTACCACCATTGTTACTGTACCCAAGAAAGCAAAGTTAACTGAACTAAATGACTATCACCCCGTAGTGCTCACATCTGTCATCATGAAGTGTTTTGAGAGGCTAGTTAAAAGGATCATGTCACCTCCTCCTTACCTGAGACCCTAGACCCAGTTCAATTTGCATACCGCCACAATAGATCCACAGACGATGCAATCGCCATCGCACTGCGCACTGCGCACTGCGCACTGCGCACTGCGCTATTCCATCTGGACAATCAGAATACCTATGTAAGAATGCTGTTCATTGACTATAGCTCAGCCTTCAATACCATAGTACCCTCCAAGCTCTTCATTAAGCTCAGGCCCTAGGTCTGAACCCTGTTCTGTGTAACTGGGTCCTGGACTTCCCACGTCACTGGTAGATGAAAAGCTGGCCGACAAGCAAGGAATGACCTCATAAGGAGGAGATTCACATGACAAAAAAAGAACATTGTTATGATATCGAAACAGATTTATTTTAGAATATTAATGTTCTCGTCTTCTTCGCTTCTCCATGAAAAACGTATCCTTCTCCAGTGCTAGCTTCTCCAGGGCTAATCTCTTGCCTTCCACCTTCAGCAGCTCCTCCTGCACCTTGTGCACGTCCGTGAGTACCCCCAGGAGCGTCCTCTGGAGAGCCACCATGTCCTCCACACCAGCAAACCTCCTTGCCCGGGGTGGCACTGGCTCGTCCATTGGGGTGTCATGATGGATAAAGATCGGAGACAGGCGCATCTCCTTTGTCTTCAGTAATGATCTGTTGAGAAAATACAATTAATATGTTTTGGGAATGATATGTGTTCTAGGCCCATTATAGAATAATAATAAACTTATTAAATGAGAAATCAAACAAACTCCTACCTCTGCTTGTTCTTCTAACCGGTTCCGGTTGGAGCGAGTGGTCGCATCTGCACGTCGCTCCAACGGGTAGTATAACTTTTTCATTATATTTCATTATATCACAACGGTTTGATTTGTCTTATCTTAGCAATTTCTTCTCAGCTAGCTACATAGCCGTCTTTGTATCAAAGATAATTGCGTAATTATCGTATTTCGCCGTCCTAACGTAGTCTTCACTAGCCAGCTAGCTAACGTCCACTGACTAGCTGCACTGAGAAACTATTACTATTACACTCAACTGAACGACTTGATTAGTTTAGTGTTAGCTACCTACATAGCTGTCTTTGCTGTCTTCGTATCATCGTATCATCGTATCCAAGATAATTGTGTTGTTTAGGTTTAGAGTGTGTAGTCTTAGAGTGATTATCTTAATTTACCGAGGTTAGCTAGCCAGCTATTTGTCGTCCTTAACGTAGGTGACTCTGCTAGCTAGCCAACTCTGTTAGCTAGCCAACGCTAGCCAACGTCTTCTGTATAGAACTCAACTACCCGGTCGCATTCACAGGTTGTATCACTTTTTCACTTCATTTCATTACAGTACAACGGTTTGATTTGTTTGATCGTAGCTAGCTACTTAGCTAGCTACATAGCCGTCTTTGTATCAAAGATAATTGTGTAGTCTAGAGCGATTTTCTAGGTTCGCTAGCCATCTATTGTCGTTCTTTTAACGCAACGTAACGTAAACAACACTGCTAGCTAGCCTGCTAGCCCCCGAATAGCAACACTGCAGAAACTATTACACTCAACGGAACGACTTGATTAGTGTAGTGTCAACAACGCACCCACTGCCAGCTGGCCTACTTCAGCAGTACTGTATCATTTTAATCATTTTAGTCAATAAGATTCTTGCTATGTAGCTTAACTTTCTGAACATTCGAGACGTGTAGTCCACTTGTCATTCCAATCTCCTTTGCATTAGTGTAGCCTCTTCTGTAGCCTGTCAACTATGTGTCTGTTTATCCCTGTTCTCTCCTCTCTGCACAGACCATACAAACGCTCCACACCGCGTGGCCGCGCCACCCTACTCTGGTGGTCCCAGCGCGCACGACCCACGTGGAGTTCCAGGTCTCCGGTAGCCTCTGGAACTGCCAATCTGCGGTCAACAAGGCAGAGTTCATCTCAGCCTATGCCTCCCTCCAGTCCCTCGACTTCTTGGCACTGACGGAAACATGGATCACCACAGACAACACTGCTACTCCTACTGCTCTCTCTTCGTCCGCCCACGTGTTCTCGCACACCCCGAGAGCGTCTGGTCAGCGGGGTGGTGGCACCGGGATCCTCATCTCTCCCAAGTGGTCATTCTCTCTTTCTCCCCTTACCCATCTGTCTATCGCCTCCTTTGAATTCCATGCTGTCACAGTTACTAGCCCTTTCAAGCTTAACATCCTTATCATTTATCGCCCTCCAGGTTCCCTCGGAGAGTTCATCAATGAGCTTGATGCCTTGATAAGCTCCTTTCCTGAGGACGGCTCACCTCTCACAGTTCTGGGCGACTTTAACCTCCCCACGTCTACCTTTGACTCTTTCCTCTCTGCCTCCTTCTTTCCACTCCTCTCCTCTTTTGACCTCACCCTCTCACCTTCCCCCTACTCACAAGGCAGGCAATACGCTCGACCTCATCTTTACTAGATGCTGTTCTTCCACTAACCTCACTGCAACTCCCCTCCAAGTCTCCGACCACTGCCTTGTATCCTTTTCCCTCTCGCTCTCATCCAACACCTCCCACACTGCCCCTACTCGGATGGTATCGCGCCGTCCCAACCTTCGCTCTCTCTCCCCCGCTACTCTCTCCTCTTCCCTCCGCTCAAACCTCATCCTATCATCTCTTCCCTCCGCTCAAACCTTCTCCCACCTATCTCCTGATTCTGCCTCCTCAACCCTCCTCTCCTCCCTCTCTGCATCCCTTGACTCTCTATGTCCCCTATCCTCCAGGCCGGCTCGGTCCTCCCCTCCCGCTCCGTGGCTCGATGACTCATTGCGAGCTCACAGAACAGGGCTCCGGGCAGCCGAGCGGAAATGGAGGAAAACTCGCCTCCCTGCGGACCTGGCATCCTTTCACTCCCTCCTCTCTACATTTTCCTCCTCTGTCTCTGCTGCTAAAGCCACTTTCTACCACGCTAAATTCCAAGCATCTGCCTCTAACCCTAGGAAGCTCTTTGCCACCTTCTCCTCCCTTCTGAATCCTCCGCCCCCTCCCCCCTCCTCCTCTCTGCAGATGACTTCGTCAACCATTTTGAAAAGAAGGTCGACGACATCCGATCCTCGTTTGCTAAGTCAAACGACACCGCTGGTTCTGCTCACACTGCCCTACCCTGTGCTCTGACCTCTTTCTCCCCTCTCTCTCCAGATGAAATCTTGCGTCTTGTGACGGCCGGCCGCCCAACAACCTGCCCGCTTGACCCTATCCCCTCCTCTCTTCTCCAGACCATTTCCGGAGACCTTCTCCCTTACCTCACCTCGCTCATCAACTCATCCCTGACCGTTGGCTACGTCCCTTCCGTCTTCAAGAGAGCGAGAGTTGCACCCCTTCTGAAAAAACCTACACTCGATCCCTCCGATGTCAACAATTTCAGACCAGTATCCCTTCTTTCTTTTCTCTCCAAAACTCTTGAACGTGCCGTCCTTGGCCAGCTCTCCCGCTATCTCTCTCTGAATGACCTTCTTGATCCAAATCAGTCAGGTTTCAAGACTAGTCATTCAACTGAGACTGCTCTCCTCTGTATCACGGAGGCGCTCCGCACTGCTAAAGCTAACTCTCTCTCCTCTGCTCTCATCCTTCTAGATCTATCGGCTGCCTTCGATACTGTGAACCATCAGATCCTCCTCTCCACCCTCTCCGAGTTGGGCATCTCCGGCGCGGCCCACGCTTGGATTGCGTCCTACCTGACAGGTCGCTCCTACCAGGTGGCGTGGCGAGAATCTGTCTCCTCACCACGCGCTCTCACCACTGGTGTCCCCCAGGGCTCTGTTCTTGGCCCTCTCCTATTCTCGCTATACACCAAGTCACTTGGCTCTGTCATAACCTCACATGGTCTCTCTTATCATTGCTATGCAGACGACACACAATTAATCTTCTCCTTTCCCCTTCTGATGACCAGGTGGCGAATCGCATCTCTGCATGTCTGGCAGACATATCAGTGTGGATGACGGATCACCACCTCAAGCTGAACCTCGGCAAGACGGAGCTGCTCTTCCTCCCGGGGAAGGACTGCCCGTTCCATGATCTCGCCATCACGGTCGACAACTCCATTGTGTCCTCCTCCCAGAGCGCCAAGAACCTTGGCGTGATCCTGGACAACACCCTGTCGTTCTCTACTAACATCAAGGCGGTGGCCCGTTCCTGTAGGTTCATGCTCTACAACATCCGCAGAGTACGACCCTGCCTCACACAGGAAGCGGCGCAGGTCCTAATCCAGGCACTTGTCATCTCCCGTCTGGATTACTGCAACTCGCTGTTGGCTGGGCTCCCTGCCTGTGCCATTAAACCCCTTCAACTCATCCAGAACGCCGCAGCCCGTCTGGTGTTCAACCTTCCCAAGTTCTCTCACGTCACCCCGCTCCTCCGTTCTCTCCACTGGCTTCCAGTTGAAGCTCGCATCCGCTACAAGACCATGG
Organism: Oncorhynchus gorbuscha; assembly: GCF_021184085.1. NCBI lineage: Eukaryota > Metazoa > Chordata > Actinopteri > Salmoniformes > Salmonidae > Oncorhynchus > Oncorhynchus gorbuscha. Next base: position 32,597,511 of record NC_060183.1, on the reverse strand, counting down.
TGCTTGCCTACGGAGCTGTGAGGGGAACGGCACCTCAGTACCTCCAGGCTCTGATCAGGCCCTACACCCAAACAAGGGCACTGCGTTCATCCACCTCTGGCCTGCTCGCCTCCCTACCACTGAGGAAGTACAGCTCCCGCTCAGCCCAGTCAAAACTGTTCGCTGCCCTGGCCCCCCAATGGTGGAACAAACTCCCTCACGACGCCAGGACAGCGGAGTCAATCACCACCTTCCGGAGACACCTGAAACCCCACCTCTTTAAGGAATACCTAGGATAGGTTAAGTAATCCCTCTCACCCCACCCCCCCTAAGTTTTAGATGCACTATTGTTAAGTGACTGTCCCACTGGATGTCATAAGGTGAATGCACCAATTTGTAAGTCGCTCTGGATAAGAGCGTCTGCTAAATGACTTAAATGTAATGTAAATGTTCTTCTGTCATATGATCATGATGATCATCCGGGCACAGGGGCATATGGATGAGGTCCAGTGCTATTTCTGGAAGGTCAAACACATCGTGTCAGCATGACAACAATGTTTCAAGAGCTGTAGGCTCGATGTGATGAGAGAAGTAAACAAGTGTAACGTTAGCTGCACAACTGGATACTTTTGTAACCATGAAAGTTTTCTTGCGACACTGCCTCAGACACAGTTGGCTACCGGACATTTAAATACAGCAAGAAAATGAATTAAACCTCCATTATCTAGTTATCTAGTAATTAACAATCTATTACAATATTCTAGAAGTGTTATTTAGCTAGTTAGCTTGTCAATTTGCAAAAAAAAACTTGGCTAACTTCAACGTCGTTAGCTATGTTTGGCTAATTAGCTAGCTAGCTAACTTACCGGTCATGCTGTCCGAGTCGATGTCCAACTGCAGTCCCTCTACCACCGTCCCTCCTATCATGAACAACACCTTCTCCTCCAGCTGGTCCACATGAATGGTCGATACCCCCCCCCCCTCCCAGTCTGCTTCAACTCCCTGCTTCTCTCAGCTCCCTTTTTCCTAGCAGCCGACTTGATGTTGGACTACTTATTTTTTACGGCATCACTGTCCCTTGCCATTCTCCGATGGCAGAGACAGACTCATCAACTCTCACCCATCCTCTCTTTTTGGTCTCTGCAGTGACCCCGCAGATATCAAGTCTCCCCAACAGCAACTTTTTGCTGGCTGCAAATTCGTCCACCATCACTTCAAGCACTTGTTTGCTGAAGTTTTTATTGCACTTTCCTTGTTAATCCATTTTTGGTTTGATATAGCTAGTCTAATGGTTTTAATGTATTAAACATTTTCATTTTTTCTGTGTGTGTGTGTGTGTGTGTGTGTGTGTGTGTGTGTGTGTGTGTGTGTGTGTGTGTGTGTGTGTGTGTGTGTGTGTGTGTGTGTGTGTGTGTGTGTGTATAAAGAGTTTGCGAACCAAATAAAACATTTTATTCTCGAGACATAAAGCCTGTAAATAAATCTAATAAAATTAAAATATCAACACTTTATTATAGCGGGCCAAATCATATCATCCCTGTCAAATAGGCTTATTTATTGGTTTCAACCACAACACTAATGTCAGTGCCACACAAGAAGATGTTGTAGCGTTTTCGGCGCAGGGTTTACACATACAAACACACAACAACTGTCCAAGTGAAGAGTTTATTACCAGAGCGGATTATTACTATCAGGCTTTGGCAGCGTTCTTGAGATTCAAAACAAACCAAATACACCCTTCGCCGCCAGTGGAAGGTCCTCCAAGCTTGTATTTGGGGGTTCAATCCTTGATAAAAATCAAAAATCATATTTCCTATTCCTCTTTAAAACCTCCTTCTCCCCTGTATGCAAAAAAAAAGACAATGAAAGAAAACCCAGGGCGTGGTTAAGTAGAGGAACTGATTGGTTTCACCTGTCTGCAGTTTGGCTCTGATTACAACTGGAGACACGTGGCTATTCTGATGCAGGCCAGAAGTGTCCCCTGAGCTGTCTGTGGTCCTGCCTCTGGGGCTTACTTGGCATTGCTGTCTGTGGTCCTGGCAGCCAAAAAACAAATAAACCTCGAAGGCACATAACGTCCATACACATCACAACCCCTGAAACTGCTACACTATTTACAAAGTTCTTAAGAAAGATATTTATAAAGTTCCTAAGAAAACTATGAATTCCTAAGAACATTTTGAAGAATTGCACTTTACAAACTATCTTATGAACTTCTTATTTTTTCCGTAAGAAACTTAGTTTTTTTTGTAAGTAGTGTATCTGTGAATCCAGCCCCTGCTCTTTAAAGTAACTAACTTTGTCCTTCTGGATAGCCTGAGAGCACTTATTTATCATTTGCCTGAACGACAGCCAGTCAGCCTGAGTGTTTCTGTGCCGAGGTGAAGTAAGGTGAAGTGGTGAGGTGAAGTAACTCTGAAAGATCACGGTCGAACCAGGGGCTGAGCCTATTTTTAATTCAAATTTTCTTTATGGGGGTGTGCTTGTTAACAATACCACTGAAAATATACAAAATGAAGGTCCTAGCATCTTTGACAGAGGGGATCAAGTTGATTCTATAACAATTTACAGCGGCCAGGTCATGAAGGAAGGCTTGCTCATTTTTAGCAAGCATCTATGAAAAATTATGACAGGTTGTTTAAAACTTCTTAGGGATAAGGGGCAGTATTCTGAAGTTTAGATGAATGCTTGTTACTCAGGCCGAGAAGCTAGGATATGAATATAATTGGAAGTATTGGATAGAAAACACTCTAAAGTTTCCAAAACTGTTAAAATAATGTGTGCTAGTGTAACAGAACTGATATAGCAGGCAAAAGCCTGAGGAGAATCCATCCGGAATATTTGGGGGGGAAATGCCTTTCTATGGAGAAAATCAATTGAAATCCTCCCAGATTGCAGTTCCTAGGGTTTCCATTAGATATCAACAGTCTTTAGAAAGAGTTTCAGGTTTGGTTTTTGGGAAATGAGCTAGAATTTGTAGTTTTTGTAAGTGTCTCCCATTTTGGCTGTAGTGTTGGCTGTAGTGTTGTGGCGCGCATGGATGGGTTATTTATCTCCGGTAATGAACATACTTCTCTCCGTCTTATATTTGATCATTTATTTACATATTAGGGTACCTGAGGGTTGATTAGAAACGTTGTTTGACTTGTTTGGACGAAGTTTATTGGTAACGTTTGGCATTCATTTGTATGCATTTTAAATGAGGGAAACGAGGGAGTCAAGTGCGCCAACTAAACTGACTTTTTGGGGATATAAAGACGGACTTTATCGAACAAAAGGACCATTTGTGATGTAGCTGCGACCCTTTGGATTGCAAACAGAGGAAGATCTACAAAGGTAAGTGATTTATTTTTTTGCAATTTCTTACTTTCGTGATGCCTCTGCTTGGTTGGAAAGTGTATGTAATGCTTTTGTATGCTGGCACTGTCCTTAGATAATTGCATGGTGTGCTTTCGTCGTAAAGCCTTTTTTCACCGGATGTTGGCCAGCTGGGACGCTAGGCTGTAAAACAGTGATCAGTTTGGTCATTACAGAAAACACCAGACTGATATCTATCACAATTATTTGTGAGGATAACATCAAGCAGAGTAGCCTTTTCTGGGTATATGGAGTCATAACTTTTGTGGGATTGGTAAAAATCTGAGAGAGTTTTAGGGAGTCCCGTTGTTTTAAGACTTGGTCAGTAAGTTTTAGGTCACCTAGCAGGACAAAGTCAGACATTGTGTAAGGGGCCAGAAGAGAGCTTAGGGCAGGTAGGGTACCAGCAACAGGCAACAAAGAGCCATTTGAAATCTTAATGCTTAAAACCAGCAAATCAAATTGTTTGGGGACAGACTTGGTGGAGACAACTGAGCACTGAAAGTGTTTTTTATTTTTTATGACATTTGAATATGCATCAGATGGCAACAAGATCATATTGCACAGCAATTGAATCAGGTAACATGAATACGAAGCCGTCGAGAGGTGGTTAGAATAGGATAGGAGGCCAAAAGTCGGTGTAACCAATAGAGAGTCAGAGTCGCAAGTGTGGGAACAAACATTGTCTGTGCCACGGTCGGGTAAATTAGTAAGTTCATAGTCAACAAAGTGCTCAGGAGTGATGGAGCAAATAGCATAAAGCGCAAGAAAAAAAAATGGCTTGGGGTTAGCCGTTTTAAGTTCAGAGTCAATCATCCCAACAAAATAACTTGAGACAGTAGCTCTCTATGAGTACAGTAGGCTATACAATTCTGAGATCAAATAAATAGTAGGCCTATACTAGTTAATTAAAGCATTTCTGAATAAAGCTCACATAATAAGCTTCATAAGTTAATTAGCCCACAGAAAATTCAGATCAGTCCAAAGTCTGCGGTGTCTGTGTATGTGCGTGTGTGCTGGAGGTGAGTGAAAGCTTGGGAGAGAGGGGAGTGTGTGCCGGGCTATACCAGAGAGGGGGATACAGGGCAGGGCAAACAGGGATGAGATCCCTGGGTGGGATCCAAGCAGCAGTGCTGCAGGCAAAGGGAGTAGGTGTCACACCCGATTGGGAGAAGCTTTTTCAGGAGGGAGAGGCAGTGTTCAACCTTACCAGATGTGTATGGTGGAGCAGATAAAAGCACCGAAACAAAATGCTTTGTAAAAAAACGTGGTAAAGTTTGCTTGAGTTTCGTTCAGTTTATTGCCAGCTATGTGTGGCACCATGTTTCCTTTCAATGGAAGGAAAGCGAGAGAAGCGGAGTGGACGGAGCATGGGCAAAGTATTTTTGTGGTAGAGGTAGAAGTTTAAAAACTTTTACTTGACTATTTTAAGCAAAGCATGTGTTATTCGTCACATACAAATATTTATCAGATGTTATTGCGATGTAGTGAAATGCTTGTGTTCCTATTTCCAACAGTGCAGTAGTATCTAACAATTCACAACAATACATACAAATCTAAAAGAAAAAGAATGGAATGAAGAGATATATAAATATTAGATTGAGCAATGTCGGAGTGGCTTTGACTGAAATACAATAGAATAGAGTATATTCATATTTGGTGAGTAAAGCAGTATGTACACATTATTTAAACATTATTAAAGTGACCAGTGTTCCATTATTAAAGGGGCCAGTGATTCCGAGTTTATGTATTTTGGGCAGCAGTCTCTAAGGTGCAGGGTTGCGTAATCGGGTAGAAGCCGGCTGGTGCTTGCTATTTAACAGTCTGATGGCTTGTTGAGATAGAAGATGTTTTTCAGTCTATTGGTCCCAGCTTTGATGCATCCGTACTGACCTCGCCTTCTGGATGATAGCGGGGTGAACAGATTGTGGCTCTGGTGGTTGATGTCCTTGATGACCTTTTTGGCCTTCCTGTGACATCTGGTGCTGTAGGTGTCCTGGAGGGCAGGTAGTTTGCCCCCTGTGATGCGTTGGGCAGACCGCACCTCTGGAGAACCCTGAGGTTGCGGTGCAGTTGTCGTACCAGGCAGTGATACAGCCCTACAGGATGCTCTCAGCAGTACATCTATAAAAGCTAGTGAAGATTTTAGGGGCCAAGCCAAATTTCTTCAGCCTCCTGAGCTGTTGCGCCTTCTTCTCCACACTGTCTGTGTGGGTGGACCATTTCAGATCATCAGTGATGTTTACGCCGAGGAACTTGAAGCTTTCCACCTGCTCCACTGTGGTCCTGTCAATGTGGACAGGGGCGTGCTCCCTCTGCTGTTTCCTGAAGTCCACGATCAGCTCATTTGTTTAGTTGAGTGAGAGGTTACTTTCCTGGCACCACTCTCCCAGGGCCCTCACCTCCTCTCTGTAGGCTCTCGTCAATGTTAGTCATGAGTCCTACTACTGTTGTGTCATCTGCAAAGTTGATGATTGAGCTGGAGGTGTGAATGGCCATGCAGTCATGGGTGAAGAGGAACTACAGGAGGGGGCTGAGCACACATCTTTGTGTGGCCCCTGTATTGAGGATCAGCGAAGTGAAGGTGTTGTTTCCTACCTTCACCCCCTGGGGTGACCTGTCAAGAAGTCCAGGACGCAATTGCACAGGGCGGGGTTCAGACCCATGGCTCCGAGCTTAATGATGAGCTTGTAGGGTACTATGGTATTGAATGCTGACCTGTAGTCAATGGACAGCATTCCGCTTGTCCAGATGGGATAGGGTAGTGTGAAGTGCGATGGCGATTGCATCGTCTGTGGATCTACTGGGGCAGTAAGCAAATTGAAGTGGCTCTGGGGTATCAGGTAAGGTAGAGATGATATTATGATCCTTAACTAGCCTCTCACAGCACTTCATGATTACATAAGTCAGTGCTACAGGGCGATAGTCATGTAGTTCAGTTACCTTTACTCACGTCGGCCATGGTGACGGAGAGCCCACAGTCCTTGGTAGCGGGCCGCGTCAGTGGCACTGTGTTATCCTCAGAGCGGGCGAAGAAGGTGTTTAGCTTGTCCAGAAGCAAGACGTTGGTGTCTATAGTCAATGTGTTGTTAGAACTTCGGTAGTGTATAGCCAGAGTTACAATACATGTAGTAAAATATTTTTCCTACTTTCATAGATTGCTAAATCAACCATATTAATTTGGCTTGTGGGTCATTTAGATCACAAAAATGTCTAAACTCAAGTTGTTCCATGTGACAACTAAAAGAAGAATGACATAGGACTAAGCGATATTCTGTCAAAGAAACTCTGAATCAATCATGCTTTGGATTTCAGATAAATAGATGCACGATTTACATTTGTAAAATGTTCAGTGTAAATTAAGTTGTACATTTTAAGTGTAATTTAGTGTACATTTTAGTTGAATGATGACGTAATGATTAGAAAGTTGTGGGCTATTAATTGGGGTTAGAAATATGGTGCATCTAGTGGTGACAGCTCTTTAAAATTATTTGTGTGGTAGTTCAAGAACTATGTAGAACAGGTTTGTATGTAGACTTACTGATATGATAACTAGCTGTATTTATATGTTATAAATAAACTTTTTAGGCTTACAGTGACCACTGAAGAAATGGTGGTGTGTTTGCTAGCTTGTTTTAAATTGACTGGTTATAGTTTTTTAAAAATTGGTTGATTGATTGATTGATTTGTTGATTGGTTGATAGGATAGGACAGCTTGAACATGTGAAAGTTAGTTCACTGCCTCTAGCTTGAACGGTTCAAGAGTAACAATTATTGTTTGTCGGTATTATATGCTAAATTATAAAAGATGGCGTTAGGGCTCTGCTCCTTCAGGGTAGCTCACTGCCAGAGCGAAGCGTCATATGAAGATTATAATATAACTACAGGCAGTGAGCACGATATGCTATAGCAAAACCCCTGAAGGAATAAACACAGAACCCACAGTTGGAGGTTGGGGTGGTGGTGGGATATCATTGCAGCAAGCATAGTGAGTAACAGCTAATTACAGCAGCACGTCAGCAAGAGACACCAACTCATGCGTACGCGTGACATCCGGCATTGAGGAAGCATGTGCCGAACTCAGCTCCTCCTTTGCTTATCTCCTTGCCCCCATTCTCAGCATACCTATGAATCCCTATGTGTGTCCCCAACCCACACCCTTACCCTAAACCATGTCTGTATCCTATTCACAACCCTACCCCCTAAACCTGGTTCATATGCTCTACCCAACCCCTCCATCCTCATTTTATCTGTCCTGCTTTGTCTGGTCCTTTGATTGATGCAATTGATTTTATGAACTGCACTTGCTTTTATTTAAGCCTACTTTTAATGTAAGAAGACCTTGAGTACCCTGAAAGGCTTCTTCTAACTAAAATGTATTATTAGTAGTAGTATTATTAGAGCATGAATCCAATTGGTACAATATCCGCGGATGCCACTACACTCGGGTTCCCCTTCTGAACTGGCTACGCTTTCTAATTTATAGTGCAGACCAGAGCTAGTGCGAACTAGAGTTAGCTAGCTATGCCCAGGACCAGACCTGGACCAGAGCTAGTGCAGACCAGAGTTGTGGTCAGTAATTATGGTCTAATAGTTGTGCAGTTGTGGTCAGTAGTTGTGTGGTTAGTAGTTGTGTGGTTGTGGTCAGTAGTTGTGTGGTTGTGGTTAGTAGTTGTGATCAGTAGTTGTGTTACATTTACATTACATTTAAGTCATTTAGCAGACGCTCTTATCCAGTGTTGTTGTAGTAATAAATTGTGTGGTTCAGTAATTTTGTGGTCAGTAGATGTGTGGTTGTGGTCAATAGTTTTGGTCAGTAGTTGTGGTCATTAGTGATCAGTAGTTGTTGTCAGTAGTTTTGGAGTTGTGGTCAGTAGTTGTATGGTCAGTAGCTGTGGTCAGCAGGATCCGTGCTGCTGTGCTGTTTGTTGCTACTTGGCTACCAACTCTTTTCCTTTTCCCTTTTAATAACCATTTAATCGAACTCTGTATTTAACAAGTTCACCGTCTTAGTTTTGTTCTCACTAGACTTTTTTAATTCAACATTTTCGCCCCGGACACGGATCTGCAGGACCACCAGCCAAAAAAGCGAAGTAACATTATGCCTTCTCATTGCAGTCGCTGTATTCATAATACACGGGAGAACTATCGCCTTATGGTGAGGATAGCCACATTACAAGCCTGGCTTCAGACGTAATCATTATGCAAGGGCATTTTAAGTGTAGGAAAGGGTGAAACAGCATCTGTTCAATTTTTTTTAACCTTTATTTAACTAGGAACATCAGTTAAGAACAAATTCTTATTTTCAGTAACAGTCTACACCAGCCAAACCTCAGACAACACTGGGCCAATTGTGCACCACCCTATGGGACTCCCAATCACGGCCAGTAGCGATACAGCCGGGATTTCGACCAGGGTGTTTGTAGTGACACCTCAAGCACTGAGATGCAGTGCCTTAGACCGCAGCGGCACTCAAGAGCCCAAGTCTGTGCCACCAGTAAGTACAGGTAGAAGTGTTAATCCCCCCTGCACAGCCCCCACAGCCGGACAATTTTCTCACGGCTTGTGGAAAGAATTGCTGTTGGCATGCTCAACCGGTGTCACTCCTTCAGGTGATAGAAACGTTCAATTACGAAACAAGTCAGAGCCAGAGCATAAGCTACAAGTCTCTCCTCCACCCGTTACTGGTTCTGAGCTGCCGAAGCCTCCCACCATTAGCTCTGACAAATTGACAACCATAGTCATTGGCAAATCAATTACCCGCAATATTAAACTTACAGTTAAAATAATCATTCAACCATCATACATTGTTTACCAGGGGGCAGGGCTACCGACGTAAAGTCTAATTTAAAGATTGTGCTGGCCAAGGCTAAACCTGGTGAGTGTAGAGAGTAAAGGGATATTGTTATTCACGTCGGCATCAACGATACTAGGATGAAACAGTCAGAGGTCACCAAGCGCAACATAGCTTTAGCGTATAACTTAACTAGAAAGATGTGTCGTCATCGAGTAATTATCTCTGGCTCCCTCCCAGTTAGGTGGAGTGATGAGCTCTACAGCAGACTCACACAACTGCCCCACGTCTTGCTCTTCACTGTAATCAGAGTGCTGATAAAAAATGCTAAGTGTTGAGGAGAGACTGACTGCATCACTTCTTCTTTTTATAAGAAATATGAATTTGTTGAAAATCTCAAATTGTTTGCATAGTCAACTTATACACGGCTCTGACACACACACTCTGCCACACACTTACCCTACCAGACATGCCACCAGTTTTTTTCCCACAGTCCCCAAATCCAGAACAAACAATGTTCCATCTCATATTGCTCAAATGAACCGCAAACCTGGTTATAAAAACCCTGGATAAAGCAACACCTCATGGCACAACGCTTCCCCCCTATTTGACCTAGATAGTTTGTGTGAATGTATTGATATGTAGGTTACATGTACCTTTAAAAAAAATTAAAATGTAGTTATGTCCTTGAGCTGTTCTTGTCTGTTAATGTTCTGTATTATGTCATGTTTCATGTTTTGTGTGGACCCCAGGAGATCAGATTCTGCTTTTGCAACAGCTAATGGGGATCCTAATGAAATACCAAAACTCAATCGCTGGTTGAATTTTTTTTTCTGCCCCTCTCAAAAGATTACATTTGTAGATAATTGGCCCTCCTTCTGGGACTCACCCACAAACAGGACCAAGCCTGGCCTGCTGAGGAGTGGCGGGCTCCATCCTAGTTGGAGAGGTGCTCTCATGTTATCTAATGAGATAGGGCGCAGGCCAGGCAGCAGGCTGTTAGCCAGGATGCCAGTTTAGTAGGGTCTGCCCCTAGCACAGTCAGCGTAGTCAGCTCAGTATTTTGCCTCTGCCTCGATCTAAGTCATGAACATTTTTGCTTCTACAGTGCTCTGTATAAATCAAGTGCTAAATGGCTATGGATTCAGTCCACGCCCAGATACAAGAAGTAAAATGTCAAAACAAACTTTTGAGACACCTATATTAATGATAATGTGCCATAAAGGCAAAAAAGGCGAAAACACATGTTGATATTCTTAATTTTTTATTGTGAAAAGCTCTGCAAACCATAATTAACAAAATATCCAACACCCGGTTGTGGTTGCCCCAGGTGTTGAGAATATCTGTACTTGGGGGCACAAGTATTTGGGGACACAAATATCAATGAAACAAACAATTATATACATTTTCGGGACTACTGCCCACATCCATTTTTCAACAGAACAAAAGAAAATCACCCAAAATGATTTTTTTTTAAAATCTGCATTATTCTAGTCAGCATTGAAAGCAATATGTACTCAACAAAAACATAAACACAACATGTAAAGAGTTGGTCCCATGTTTCATGGCTGAAATAAAAGATTCCAGAAATGCTCCATACACACAAAAAGCTTATTTCTCTTAAATGTTGTGCAAACATTTGTTTACATCCCTGTTAGTGAACATTTCTTCATTGCCCAAGATAATCCATCCACCTGACAGGTGTGGCATATCAAGAAGCTGATTAAACAGCATGATTACACAGGTGCACCTTGTGCGTTGAACAATAAAATACCACTTTAAATTGTGTAATTTTGTCACACAACTCAATGCCACAGATGTCTCAAGTTTTGAGGCAGCGTGCAATTGGCATGTTGACTGCAGAGGAATGTCCACAATAGCTGTTGCCAGATAATGTAATGTTAATGTGTCTACCATAAGCTGCCTCCAATGTTGTTTTAGTGAATTCACCTGTGTGATCGTTTGAGACCAGCTACCCGGAGAGCTGATGAACCTGAGGAGTATTTCTAGCTGTAATAAATCCCTTTGGTATGGACAAACTCATTCTGATTGGCTGAGTCTGGCTCCCCAGTGGGTGGGCCTAGCACCCATGGCTGCACCCCTGCCCAGTCATGTGAAATCCATAGATTAGGGCATAATACATTTATTTCAATTGACTGATTTCCTTATTTGAACTGTGATTCAGTAAAATCCTTAAAATTGTTGCATGTTGTGTTTATATTTTTGTTCAGTATATATTTCTCATAAGTAATGACAAAAAAGGGACACAAGAGGGAACCCCAAACTCATTTTAGATCAAAGTGTTTTTCTTCTTCACACCCTTTCCTTCATATTTCTATCTCTTTTGCCATCTACTTCCATTTATGGCACATCTACATGTGCCAGAGATGGGAGCAGCTCCTTTCAACATTGACAAAGAGGGGTTCACATCACACTCATTACACTTCAAATGGGTGTCATTTCTTGAAACTCCATGTTTTTAAAATATTCACATTTTAGGTGATGTACAGAACAATCCCAATAAACTTGAACAACTCTTTGGGGTTGATAGTTATTTTGTTTTCTTCACCATTGGCAATATTCCGGTCTGCAGTTTGTTTCTGTAGTCACTCAATGTTCTGACCACACCGGCACTGAAGAAGAGCTCAAATTGTTCCAGGGGACTGCACTGTACCCTTGTGACTCATCCACCTGTTCTTGACTAAAAGAAAGGCAGATTTAGAAATTAATTCTACATTAACACATTTCAAAAGCTGAAAAGCCTTCATTACCATGCTCCCAGAGATAGCCAGTGAATTAAGTAGTCTCAATGAGAGTGTGAATGTTTACAGCCATTCAACTCAGTGAGAGTGTGAATATTTACAGCCAGTGAAACACTTTTCTCTACCCCCCTGTAGGGGCAATGTATTGCAATGTAACATGCACTAAGTATACAAAACATTAAGAACACCTGATCTTTCCACGACATGGACTGACCAGGTGAATGCTATGATCTCTTATTGATGTCACCTGTTAAATCCAATTTCATCAGTGTAGAGGGAGGTTAAATAACGATTTTTAGGCCTTGAGACAATTGAGAAATGGATTGAGGGCAAAAGTGTGTGTGTGTGTGTGTGTGTGTGTGTGTGTGTGTGTGTGTGTGTGTGTGTGTGTGTGTGTGTGTGTGTGTGTGTGTGTGTGTGTGTGTGTGGGGGGGGGGGTTGTTCCTAATGTTGTACTCAGTGTACAGTATATCCTATATCATCACCATGTGTGTATATTTACATTTACAATGTAATTATTAAATTAAATAAATATACTAGCACATCCAATGACATTATTATTGTAGACTAGGCTACTCCCATATGCTCACAGTGAATAAAAGTTTATTCGACAATAATGTTATCACTGAATGAAGTAGCCATTCAACTCAGTGTGGGTGTGAATGTCCCCTACCCGCAGTCCACAATGGCATGGGTGTGGGGGTAGTTACAATGTCAAATATAGACTAGGCTTATATATCCTATATCACCATGTATATATATTTTCATTTAAAATGTAATTATTAAATTAAATAAAAATACTAGCACATCCAATGACATTATTATTGTAGACTAGGCTACCTCCATATGCACACAGTGTAGTGCCTACATGCCTTTGACAATACCATTATCAACTCAGCAAAACGTCATTCTTTTCAAATAAACCAAATAACCCATGCATTATCAACACAGTAAATATTTCCAAACAATATCACAATTTTAATATACTTACTCATCAATCGGATCGGTGCCATCTTGGTAATTCTTCATTGTCTGTAAGGAAACTACACTACATGACCAAAATATATATGGACACCTGCTCGTCGAGCGTCTTATTCCCAAATCATGGTCATTAATATAGAGTTGTTCCCCCTTTGTTGCTATAACAGCCTCTACTCTTCTGGGAAGGCTTTCCACATGATGTTGGAACATTGCTGCAGGGACTTGCTGCAGACACAACGTTTGAAGCACAGAATTATCTAGAATGTCATTGTATGCTGTAGCTCAGCCATGGAAACCCATTTCATGAAGCTCCCGATGAACAGTTCTTGTGCTGACGTTGCTTCCAGAGGCAGTTTAGAACTTGGTAGTGAGTGTTGCAACCGAGGATAGATGATTTTTAAGCGCTTCGGCACTCAACGTTCCCACTCTGTGAGCTGGTGTAGCCTACCACTTTGCGGCTGAGCCGTTGTTGCTCCTAGATGTTTCCACTTCACAATAACAGCACTTGCAGTTGACCGGGAAGCTCTAGCAGGGAAGAAATTTGATGAACTGACTTGATAGGAAGGTGGCATGCTATGACGGTGCCACGTTGAAAGTCACTGAGCTCTTCAGTAAGGCCATTCTACTGCCAATGTTTGTTTATGGAGATTGCATGGCTGTGTGCTCAATTTTAAAGACCTGACAGCAATGGGTGTGGCTGAAGTAGCCGAATACACTAATTTGAAAGGGTGTTCAAATATCACTCAAAATGATATCCCTTTGGTTTGCTCTTAGTGGGACTATAATTTGCTTTTCAATAGGACAATGACCCAACACATCTCCAGGCCCGGCCTCAACCTAGTTGAGATGGTTTGGGACGAGTTGGACCACAGAGTTAAGGAAAAGCAGCCAACAACTGCTCAGCATATGTGGGAACTCCTTCAAAACAGTTGGAAAAGCATTCCAGGTGAAGCTGGTTGAGAGAATGCCAAGAGTGTGCAAAGCTGTCATCAAGGCAAAGGGTGGCTATTTTGAAGAATATAAATATAAAATATATTTGGATTTGTTTTACACTTTCTATATGATTCCATATGTTATTTCATCGTTTTTATGTCTTCACTATTAATCCTTGAACGAGTAGGTGTGTCAACTTTTGACTGGTACTGTACAGAATATATATATATATATATATATATATATATATATATATATATATATATATATAAAACCACTGCAATTACCGCGACTTTAAATACCACTGCTTTAGACTGTTCTAAACAGGGGTTGGAACAAAAGAAAAATGTGAATAATTTAGTTCTGAACAGAACCATTATTTTCTTCATTCCATTCCACTGTTCTGACCAGCAAAGTAAATTTCTTAACCGGATCAAACCAAAACAAAGTACCAGTTTATATCGTTCCTTTCCGTTCCTTTTTAAACATCTGAAATCAAAATGTTTGTTACACTTAGCTCAACATTGCATTACTTCACCAATCAGTGCGGATAGAGCAGCTTGCTATGGAGTGGGTAAGTGATTTAAACTGCATAGGAAAGTCGTTAAGAGCAAGTTGTATTTTTCCGTAACAGCATGGTTTAATCATAATGAAAGACAAACACACACACTGTGCTGCCAGTCACAGTGTAGGGTGCAAGATGAAACAGAAATGTTGCAGGTGAGGGGAGGGCGTGAGAGGGTGGAGGAAGCTTGTCTTTGTGAGCTGGGCATCTTGTTATGACTTACATTATCTGAATTAGGCCCAAAGAATTATACCTACAGAGGAGCGGCTTCTATGGAGGAACTTTGAATGTCTTTGAACTTCCAAGTTGGTTTAACATTAGCTAGCTAACAGAGTGTGCAGAGCCGCACTAGAATTAAAAACAAGTCTTACCCTATTGCAGTTAATAAATTCAATGTGAAACATAATAACTATAGTATCCTTAACTACAGTAGCATTGAAAAAGTTAATCCATTCTTTTAAACTCAGCCCAAGATGGCGTAGCAGTAAGACGTCTTGTCGTGTCGCGTCCCTTTGTATATATCGTTTTTTTGCTTTTTTTGTTTGTTTTTACATATTTTTCTTCGCATATCTTTTAAAACATTTTGCTAAACCTCAACTTCTAAATACTCTCCTGCAACCCGCCTCACCCAATGTAGCTATTTTTCCTAAAGTATTTATATTTACTTCGGATCCGGAACCCCTCGACTGAAGCTAGCCAGCTAACTACCAGCTATCAGTCAGCAAAACATTGCTAGCGGTCTTCAGCTAACCGGTCATCAGCTACCCTTTAGCTCGGAAAGCTCTCGCCAGTTCGAACAAGGCGACTCTAACCAGAGCATAACGGACCTATTTATTTATTTTTATCCCCGGATTCCCACCACAAACGGAACATCTTCAGCTGGATCTTCACAACTAGCTATCTAGCTAACCGCAACCCCGGATGATTACTCCTGGCTAGCGTTTCCACCCACTTAGCTTGAAGCTAGCCCGGCCAAAGCCCTTGTGATACCACCGTAGCATACTCCTGGGCTACAATATCCGGACCCACGACCGGTCTATCGATGTCACCGCATGAAGAGGAATAAACAGACTCACTCCATCGCAATGTCCCCCAAAGGCTAACTCTCTAGCCCTTGCTATCTCCTTGCTTGCTAATTCGGCCTGCTAACTGCTAGATTGTTTAGCCCCGGTCCGCTAACTGCTACCTTGTTTAGCCCCGGCCTACTAACTGTTAGCTTGTTAGCACAGGCCTGCTAACCGTCTGAATCGCTGCGTCCCAAACACTCACTGGACCCATATTTACTTTCTATCTCTTTCGATTTTTAATTTGTTTATACCTTCCGGTAACCTGCCTCACCCAATGTGATACGGAATCGCTATTATTTTAAATTTTTAGAACACACTCAAGAACCTCCAGAAGCTAACCAGCTAACTAGCTACAAGCTATTTAGTCATTGTTCGTTTTTTAACCTGGATAACACTCGCCAGTCCAGCTTCCCTGCCCCATCCACCGCTGCCCCTTGGACACTGATCACTTGGCTACATAGCTGATGCATGCTGGACTGTCCATTAATCACGGTACTCCATTCTGCTTGTTTATGTTTTATCTATCGGCCCTAGCCGCACTCAGGCTCTGTGTGAAGTTAATCCGACCCCCCCTGCCTAGCCTACGCCATTTTACCTGCTGTTGTTGTGCTAGCAGATTAGCTGTTGTTGTCTCACCTACTGTTTTAGCTAGCTCTCCCAATTCAACACCTGTGATTACTGTATGCCTCGCTGTATGTCTCTCTCAAATGTCAATATGCCTTGTATACTGTTGTTCAGGTTAGTTATCATTGTTTTAGTTTACAATGGAGCCCCTAGTTCCACTCTTCATATCCCTGATACCTCCTTTGTCCCACCTCCCACACATGCGGTGACCTCACCCATTACAACCAGCATGTCCAGAGATACAACCTCTCTCATCATCATCCAGTGCCTGGGCTTACCTCCGCTATACCCGCACCCCACCATACCCCTGTCTGCGCATTATGCCCTGCATATATTCTACCATGTCCAGAAACCTGCTCCTCTTATTCTCTGTCCCCAATGCTCTAGGCGACCAGTTTTGATAGCCTTCAGCCGCACCCTCATACTACTCCTTCTCTGTTCCGCGGGTGATATGGAGGTAAACCCAGGCCCTGCATGTCCCCAGGCACCCTCACTTGTTGACTTCTGTGATCGAAAAAGCCTTGGTTTCATGCATGTCAACATCAGAAGCCTCCTCCCTAAGTTTGTTTTACTCACTGCTTTAGCACACTCTGCTAACCCTGATGTCCTTGCCGTGTCTGAATCCTGGCTCAGGAAGGCCACCAAAAATTCTGAGATTTCCATACCCAACTATAACATCTTCCGTCAAGATAGAACTGCTAAAGGGGGAGGAGTTGCAGTCTACTGCAGAGATAGCCTGCAAAGTAATGTCATACTTTCCAGGTCCATACCCAAACAGTTCAAACTACTAATTTTGAAAATGACTCTCTCCAGAAATAAGTCTCTCACTGTTGCCGCCTGCTACCGACCCCCCTCAGCTCCCAGTTGTGCCCTGGACACCATTTGTGAATTGATCGCCCCCCACCTAGTTTCAGAGTTTGTTCTGTTAGGTGACCTAAACTGGGATATGCTTAACACCCCGGCAGTCCTACAATCTAAGCTAGATGCCCTCAATCTCACACAAATCATCAAGGAACCCACCAGGTACAACCCTAACTCTGTAAACAAGGGTACCCTCATAGACGTCATCCTGACCAACTGGCCCTCCAAATACACCTCCTCTGTCTTCAACCAGGATCTCAGTGATCACTGCCTTATTGCCTGTATCCGCTACGGAGCCGCAGTCAAATGACCACCCCTCATCACTGTCAGACGCTCCCTAAAACACTTCTGTGAGCAGGCCTTTCTAATCGACCTGGCCCGTGTATCCTGGAAGGACATTGACCTCATCCCGTCAGTTGAGGATGCCTGGTCATTTTTTAAAGTAACTTCCTCACCATTTTAGATAAGCATGCTCCGTTCAAAAAATTCAGAACTAAGAACAGATACAGCCCTTGGTTCACTCCAGACCTGACTGCCCTCGACCAGCACAAAAACATCCTGTGGCGGACTGCAATAGCATCGAATAGTCCCCGCGATATGCAACTGTTCAGGGGAAGTCAGGAACCAATACACGCAGTCAGTCAGGAAAGCTAAGGCCAGCTTCTTCAGGCAGAAGTTTGCATCCTGTAGCTCCAACTCCAAAAAGTTCTGGGACACTGTGAAGTCCATGGAGAACAAGAGCACCTCCTCCCAGCTGCCCACTGCACTGAGGCTAGGTAACACGGTCACCACCGATGAATCCATGATTATCAAAAACTTCAACAAGCATTTCTCAACGGCTGGACATGCCTTCCGCCTGGCTACTCCAACCTCGGCCAACAGCTCCACCCCCCCCCCGCAGCTACTCGCCCAAGCCTCTCCAGGTTCTCCTTTACCCAAATCCAGATAGCAGATGTTCTGAAAGAGCTGCAAAACCTGGACCCGTACAAATCAGCTGGGCTTGACAATCTGGACCCTCTATTTCTGAAACTATCCGCTGCCATTGTCGCAACCCCTATTACCAGCCTGTTCAACCTCTCTTTCATATCGTCTGAGATCCCCAAGGATTGGAAAGCTGCCGCAGTCATCCCCCTCTTCAAAGGGGGGAGACACCCTGGACCCAAACTGTTACAGACCTAAATCCATCCTGCCCTGCCTATCTAAGGTCTTCGAAAGTCAACAAACAGGTCACTGACCATCTCGAATCCCACCGTACCTTCTCCGCTGTGCAATCTGGTTTCCGAGCCGGTCACGGGTGCACCTCAGCCATGCTCAAGGTACTAAACGATATCATAACCGCCATCGATAAAAGACAATACTGTGCAGCCGTCTTCATCGACCTTGCCAAGGCTTTTGACTCTGTCAATCACCATATTCTTATCGGCAGACTCAGTAGCCTCAGTCTTTCGGATGACTGCCTTGCCTGATTCACCAATGACTTTGCAGACAGAGTTCAGTGTGTCAAATCGGAGGGCATGCTGTCCGGTCCTCTGGCAGTCTCTATGGGGGTACCACAGGGTTCAATTCTCGGGCCGACTCTTTTCTCTGTATATATCAATGATGTTGCTCTTGCTGCGGGCGATTCCCTGATCCACCTCTACGCAGATGACACCATTCTATATACTTCCGGCCCGTCCTTGGACACTGTGCTATCTAACCTCCAAACGAGCTTCAATGCCATACAACACTCCTTCCGTGGCCTCCAACTGCTCTTAAACGCTAGTAAAACCAAATGCATGCTTTTCAACCGTTCGCTGCCTGCAACCGCACGCCTGACCAGCATCACCACCCTGGATGGTTCCGACCTTGAATATGTGGACATCTATAAGTACCTAGTTGTCTGGCAAGACTGTAAACTCTCCTTACAGACTCATATCAAACATCTCCAATCGAAAATCAAATCAAGAGTCGGCTTTCTATTCCGCAACAAAGCCTCCTTCACTCACGCCTCCAAACTTACCCTAGTGAAACTGACCATCCTACCGATCCTCGACATTGGCGATGTCATCTACAAAATTGCTTCCAACACTCTACTCAGCAAACTGGATGCAGTTTATCTCAGTGCCATCCGTTTTGTCACTAAAGCACCTTATAACACCCACCACTGCGACTTGTATGCTCTAGTCGGCTGGCCCTCGCTACATATTCATCGCCAGACCCACTGGCTCCAGGTCATCTACAAGTCCATGCTAGGTAAAGCTACGCCTTATCTCAGTTCACTGGTCACGATGGCAACACCCATCCATAGCACGCGCTCCAGCAGGTGTATCTCACTGATCATCCCTAAAGCCAACACCTCATTTGGTCGCCTTTCGTTCCAGTACTCTCCAGTACTCTGTGACTGGAACGAATTGCAAAAATCACTTAAGTTGGAGACTTTTTTCTCCCTCACCAACTTCAAACATCTGCTATCTGAGCAGCTAACCGATCGCTGCAGCTGTACATAGTCTATTGGTAAATAGCCCACCCATTTTCACCTACCTCATCCCCATACTGTTTTTATTTATTTACTTTTCTGCTCTTTTGCACACCAATATCTCTACCTGTACATGACCATCTGATCATTTATCACTCCAGTGTTAATCCGCAAAATTGTAATTATTCGCCTACCTCCTCATGCCTTTTGCACACAATGTATATAGACTCCCCCCTGTTTTTCTACTGTGTTATTGACTTGTTAATTGTTTACTCCATGTGTAACTCTGTGTTGTCTGTTCACACTGCTATGCTTTATCTTGGCCAGGTCGCAGTTGCAAATGAGAACTTGTTCTCAACTGGCCTACCTGGTTAAATAAAGGTGAAATAAAATTAAAAAAATTAAAAAAACATCTCTCCCTAATTTCTGATCCATGCTTGTAATGTTGCCTTTAGGCTACAGTAACCTATTATTCAGAGGAGAGAGGCAGGTCGCTTACACGCACACCCACTAACAAAAATGTTCAGCTAGCAGGCAGATGCTGGAATAAGTTTCCAAGTGACTTAGGGAGAGCTTTGCATAGGCATTTTGTTAGGATTTTTGTGGGACTGGAAAAAAATGCCCGGAACGTAAAATAACATTATTAACCAGGTCCCCTGATTTTAAAATAACGGTTCTGTTGCAGAACACTATAGATCACTTTAGTTTCGAGTTCTGTTCCTCAAATAATGTAGTTATAGTTCCGTTCCCTGAACCAGTTCAAATCTTTGGTACTAACTAACCTGTAATGAGCTTTATATTGATTTCATGTTCGTGTGATGGCCACATCTACTTTCTCAATTCTAATTCTCCAACAGAAGGACGCTGCACGTGTTACACTCAAGCAATTCATACCACTTAAAAGATAAATGCATTTGAATCCAAATTTACTAATGTACTAATCAAATGTTGATATTGGTAGTTGAAAATATCCATAATTCCAGAGAAAGGTAATGACATATTTTTGGCATATCAGATTTGGAATTTTTGGCATATCAGATTTGGAATAATTTCAATGACATTGCAGCAACACTGAGTATACTCAAGGGGTAAACAAACACACCTCAAGCTAAAATGCTAGAAGTACTTTTAAACAAGAGAAAGTAAACTCAAGGATACTTTCTCTTCTTTGACTTGATAAAGTTAAACAAGGACTTGATGTATTTGTGTGTCTTCTGGCCTACACAGTTTATGCCTCCTTTGCTGGAGGGGATAATGTGAAGCCTGGCTCAATAAGTTTGTATTTATCTTGACCAGAGTAATAAGGTATATTTAAAAATGTAACCTTTATTTAACTATGCAAGTCAGTTAAGAACAAATTCTTATTTACAATAACGGCCTACCAGGGAACAGTGGGTTAATTGCCTTGTACAGGGGCAGAATTACACATTTTTACCTTGTCAGCTCGGGGATTCAATCCACAAACCTGCTCTAACCACCAGGCTACCTGCCAACCCCCCTGCAGTGGGGTTAGAGCATTGGGCCAGTAACTGAAAGGTTGCAAGATCAAATCCCCGAGCTGCCAAGGTAAAAATCTGTTGTTCTGGCCCTGAATGAGGCAGTTAACCAACTGTTCCTAGTCATTGAAAATAAGAATTTGTTCTTACCTGACTTGCATAGTTAAATAAAATCAAAAATAGAAGACGGATAACTCCCTAATAGTCTTTTGTTTGAACTTTTCTGCAGGATCAATACAGGAAGACATGTACTTGGGTCAGATAAGATGGAGTCCGTCTTGGGTACAAACTGGTCACAGCGTAGTCCGTGGTAACCCTCTTTACACCTGCAACAGAGACAACAGAGATCAATATCCAGGGTCTATTGAGGAAAAAGACCCTCTCACAACATGCATGTGAGTAGAGTGGGTAGAGTCTGAGTTATTTTAGTCATTTACCAGGCACTCAAATCCAGAGCAACTAAATCATTGCATTCAACTAAAGTAGGCAAAACAACTACATTTCACGATCATTGCAAGCATAACCTTCTTGAAAACTAGCCACTATCTGCCAAATCAGTGCTAGAGAGGGAGGAAGAGAATATACGTGCAAGTACAAGTTTATGTGTAGCATATGTATGTCCATCTTCAAAGGAAACAAAGGAGAGAAAGAAGACATTCAAGAAGATTCACATTTTGGGGGAAATGATTCAGAGACTGGAGGGAGAGATGGAGAGTAAACTCATATTGGAGAGTAAACTCATATTGGAGGACGAGTATGCTAATGAGGATGGGAAGAAAGAGAGAGAAAAGAAGAGGGCCGTTTTGGCCCATCCTAAGCAGTGCCTGCAACCCACTGATAGCACAGTCCTGACAGTAATGTCATGTACCAGTGGAGGTATTGGAAGGACTGGGATGGAAATACTCTCTCTCCAGACCTGGGTTCAAAAAGTATTTGTTTTCTTCCAAGTATCTACGCTTGATTGAGCTCATATGGCACAACGTTAACAATGGAATAGTCCCAAATGTGCACACCCAGGCAGGCTCAAACACTCCAGGCAGGCTCAATCAAGCGTTTAATGGTGAACTTACAGCGTTTTAACTACTTTGCAGATATGAAATAGGCAACAATATCATTAAAAATATAAAATTTGCACATTAGCTTCAAAACCAACTTTATAAGAGGTTTTAAAAATAGGTTCTATTTGACTCAAAATTCCATGACGTACAGTAAGGCAATGTTGGCAGAATACAGTTTGAAGTCTGAAGTTTACATACACTTAAGTTGGAGTCATTAAAACTTGTTTTTCAACCACTCCACACATTTCTTGTTAAAACCTCTTCGGGTTAAGGGGCAGTATTTTGACATCCGGATGAAAAGTGTGCCCAAAGTAAACTGCCTGTTACTCAGGCCTAAAAGCTAGGATATGCATATAATTGGTAGATTTGGATAGAAAACACTCTAACGTTTCTATAATTGTTAAAATAATTTTTAGAAATAGTTTCATAAGCAAGAATTTGTAGTTTGGCTCCCATTTTGGCTGTAGTGTTTTCATGCGTGTGTATGAGAGGTTCTTGGTTGTTTATCTCCGGTAAAGACAATAACGATTCTTCGTCTTAAATTGTATTATTTATTTACGTATTAGGGTAGCTGAGGTTTGATTATAAACGTTGTTTGACTTGTTTGAGAAGTTTATTGGTAACGTTTGGTAACGTTTGGGATTCATTTTTTAAGCAAGCTATACTGAGTTTTTGGAGTTATAAAAGAAGGACTTTATCAAATAAAAGGACCATTTGTGATGTAGCTGGGACCTTTTGGGGTGCCAACAGAAGAAGATCGTCAAAGCTAAGGCTTTTATTATATCGCACCTGCCTGGTTGAAAAATGTTTTTCATGCTTTTGTATGCGGGGCGCTGTCCTCAGATAATCGCATGGTGTGCTTTCGCCGTAAAGCCTTTCCGAAATCTGACACAGTGGCTGGATTAACAAGAAGTTAAGCTTTATTTTGATGTATGACACTTGTATTTTCATGAATGTTAAATGTTTCTATTTCTGTAATTTGAATTTCGCACTCTGCATTTTCACCGGATGTTGTCGAGGTGGATTGCTAGCAGAACGCCTGCGCCAGAAAGGTTAACAATCTATAGTTTTGGCAAGTCGGTCAGGACATCTACTTTGTGCATGACACAAGTCATTTTCCCAACAATTCCAATAATTCACTGTAATCACAATTCCAGTGGGTTTACAAGTTTACATACACTAAGTTGACTGTGCCTTTCAACAGCTTGGAAAATTCCAGAAAATGATGTCATGGCTTTAGAAGCTTCTGCTAGGCTAATTTACATAATTTGAGTCTATTGGAGGTGCACCTGTGGATGTGTTTAAAGGCCTACCTTCAAACACAGTGCTTCTTTGCTTGACATCATGGGAAAATCAAAAGAAATTAGCCAAGACCTCAGAAAAAGAATTGTAGACCTCCATGAGTCTGGTTCATCCTTGGGAGCAATTTCCAAATGCCTGAAAGTACCACGTTCATCTGTACAATCAATAGTATGCAAGAATAAACACCATGGGACCACGTAGCCGTCATACCGATCAGGACAGAGACGTGTTCTGTGTCCTAGAGAGGAACGTACTTTGGTTCAAAAAGTGCAAATCAATTCCAGAACAACAGCAAAGGACCTTGTGAAGAGGCTGGTGGGAACAGGTACAAAAGCATTTATATCCACAGTAAAAAGAGTTCTATATTGACATAACCTGAAAGGCCACTCAGCAAGGAAGAAGCCACTGCTCCAAAACCCTAAATAAAAAAGACAGACTATGGTTTGCAACTGCACGTGAGGACAAAGATCGCAGTTTTTGTTGAAATGTCCTCTGATCTGATGAAAAAATAATTGAATAATTTTTCCATAATGACCATTGTTATGTTTGGAGTAAAAAGGGAGAGGCTTGCAAGCCGGAAAACACCATCCCAACCGTGCAGCACGGGGGTGGCAGAATTCCCATGTTGTGGGGGTGCTTTGCTCCAGGAGAGACTGGTGCAACAAAGTCAAGGTATTGGAGTGGCCATCACAAAGCCCTGACCTCAATCCTGTAGATATGTGTGAGCAGAACTGAAAAAGCATGTACGAGCATGCTGAAATCCATTCAGGTGTATTTTGTGGCTTTTGGTGAATGCGTTCTGAAGTCGCGCTGTTGCTACTGCCTGTAAAGTTCAAAGTGAATGATGGCAGGCCCTTGTGCCAAGTGGCTTACAGTGCATTCGGAAAGTATTCAGACACTTTCCCTTTTTCCACAATTTATAACTTTACAGCCTTATTCTAAAATGGATTAAATTAAATGTTTTTGTGATCAATCTACACACAATACCCAAATAATGACAAAGTGTAAACATGTTCTTAGACATTTTTGCAAACGTATTAAAAAACAATAACCTTATTTACATAAGTATTCAGACCCTTTGCTATAAGACTTGAAATTGAGCTCAGATGCATCCTGTTTCCATTGATCATCGTTGAGATGTTTCTACAACTTCATTGGAGTCCACCTGTGGTAAATTCAATTGATTGGACATGATTTGGAAAGGCACCTGTCTATATAAGGTCCTACAGTTGACAGTGTATGTCAGAACAAAAACCAAGCCATGAGGTCGAAGGAATTGTCCATTGAGATTTGAGACAGGTTTGTGTCGAGGTGCAGATCTGGAGAAGGGTACCAAAACATTTCTGGAGCATTGAAGGTCCCCAAGAAAAGTGGCATCCATCATTCCTAAATGGAAGAATTTTGGAACTACCAAAGACTCTTCCTAGAGCTGGACGCCTGGCCAAACAGAGGAATCAGTGGAGAAGGGCCTTGGTCAGGGAGGTGACCAAGAACCTGATAGTCACTCTGACAGAGCTCAAGAGCTCCTCTGTGGAGATGAGAGAACCTATCAGAAGGATAACCATCGCTGTAGCACTCCACCAATTAGGCCTTTATTGTACAGTGGCCAGAAGTAAGCCACTCCTCAGTAAAAGGCACATGACAGCCCGCTTGGAGTTTGCCAAAAGGCACCTACACGACTCTCAGACCATGACAAACAAGATTGTCTGGTCTGATGAGACCAAGATCGATCTCTTTGGCCTGAATGCCAAGCGTTGCATCTGGAGGAAACCTGGCACCATCCCTACAGTGAAGCATGGTGGTGGCAGTATCACGCTGTGGGGATGCTGCAGGGACTGAGAGACTAGTCAGGATTGAGGGAAAGATGAACAGAGCAAAGTACAAAGAGATCCTTGATGAAAACCTGCTCCAGAGTGCTCAGGACCCCGGGCAGAGGTGAAGGTTCGCCTTCCAACAGGACAACGAATGTTGCTGCCCAGCCAGAGCCCGGACTTGAACCCGATCTAACATCTGCGGAGAGACCTGAAAATAGCCGTGCAGCAATGCTCCCCATCCAACCTGACAGAGCTTGAGAGGATCTGCAGAGAAGAATGGGAGAAACTGTAACGGCCGTTGGTGGAAGAAGTTGAGGACCAAGGTGCAGCGTGGAACGTGTTCATGTTATTTATTAAACTGAACACCTAATACAACAAGTAACAAAAGAACAACCGAAACAGCTCCATCAGGTGCAAAACACACTAAACAGAAAATAACTACCCACACCACACAGGTGGGAAAAGGCTACCTAAGTATGGTTCTCAATCAGAGACAACGATAGACAGCTGCCTCTGATTGAGACCCACACCCGGCCAAACACAGAAATCCAAAACAAAGAAAATGAACATAGAATGCCCACCCTAGTTGCTGTAATCGCTGCCAAAGGTGATTCAACAAATTACTGAGTAAAGGGTTTTTAATACTTATGTATATGTGATATTTTGTTTTTTGCATCTTAGAAATGTGCAAAAATGTCAAAAAACATGTTCTTGCTTTGTCATTATGGGATATTGTGTGTAGATTGATCAAGGGCCTAAACGATTTAAGAAATTTTAGAATAAGGCTGTAACATAAGAAAATTAGTAAAAAGTGAAGGGATCTGAATACTTTCGGAATACACTGAATTTGCATATAGGCTTACTGTAGCTCTGATTGGCTATGGTGCACCGGTCTGCATAGACTCTCGTCCTGGACAGGACATATGTTTTTTGTTTGTTGTGGTTTTATTTACTGCAGTGTCTATTACTTATCTAAACGAACAGACGCTTTCCCATTCTATATTGCTATATAATTTTCACAAATGCCTTACTATACATCATTCCCAAACATTCTATACATTTATGAAAACGTGAAAATGACCATATCTAATTTATCTGATTGTCAGAAAAAAAAGGTGTCATATTCTTCCTGTGGGGTGTATATGAACAGATTTTAAAACATTCCATGTTGCTAAAATGCTGTGAGTTCCACTTTTAAATACTATTTGAACCCAGGTCTCCTCGTGCTGTTAGATCTACGAGAGACACTTCAGGAGACACTTGACTTCACATGATTCAGTTTTGTGAGATTTTAGGTTTTCCTCAAGCAAGACGTTTCGGTTCTATGCCTCCGCTGAATGTGTCAAATAAATCTATTTCAGCTCAATGACATGAGTTCTGGTCTTTTTTACACGTTCATAATTTTAGACGATCATTTGTCCAAGCACCCATATGATGACCTAAGTTGCTCAGTACCGCAACACATTCCGTTTTATAAATGAGTTTGTTATTTTCCCTGAGTGTCATCCACATGCTGACACACACACACACACACACACACACACACACACACACACACACACACACACACACACACACACACACACACACACACACACACACACACACACACACACACACACACACACACACACACACACACACACACACACACAGACACACACACTTTTGTACTTTCCTAAGTTTGTGCCAAATAAATCTACAGCACTGGATGATGTGTTGCATATCTGTTTTTTCTCTCCATTCATTTATATTTCAGGTTCGCCTTTAGCTCAGCAGAAGCACCCATATGGCCTGTAGACTTAGTTGAGCATGCTCTGTATCTGTTCTATTCTCATCCTCAAGAGCAGCAGACAAACTTTGTGTTAACAGTCACCGCGTTGGTCCAACTTCACCACCAACTCCAAATGCTTAGCGACACTGCAAGGATTTTCCTCAGACAGAGCTATTTGTTTGAAATTCATGGCAACAGGCATTTGAACGCCATCTCTTTTTCATTGTGTTTGTTCCACAAAATGAAAACCAGTTGGTTGCATGTATACTGTGTCCGTCAAATGAGACACCCAATCAACATATTCAGTGACGTCCTGCTGTATTATTTGTTCCAGTTTTATTTAGATTGTACTGAAACAAATGTTTTAACATTTCCTATGGGTTTTCGCTTATGGGTTTGGATACATAATCTTCGATTTAAAACATTCCCAGTCAAGCCATAGAACATACACAATCATTGCATTAAAAAGACCGGCCAGTCAAAATCATTGGCAGCATCTTAGTTCCATTCACCAAGGATACTTGAGAAAACGTTCTCTCTCTCCTTCAAACATTGATTTGCGACTAATGTAGAACAAAGTGTACAAGAAAGTGCCGTACCAGTCTGTTTGATTCAACTCAAATAAAATTTTGACCCCAAAAAGTACCACACAAATAATTTGGATTCAACTAAGATTTGATTCTGACCTTTGATGGAATTTCCTTGAGCCTAATATCTACTTATTTCTAGTCTTGTTTTGACAGACAAGCGTCCAACCTCAGTGGTCTGCCTGCTTCTGAGGTGGGAACTGGGGATCCAATGGCTCAGTGGGTTAGAGCATATTGCAGAGCCACTCTGAATATATGTGTCATTGTCAATGTTGTGTAAGACGCTTTGGGACGAAAGCTTAATGACTGTTTTTCCACGTGAATGCAAATGTGAAAGGGCATTTCAATTGGTAGGAACCTGGCTGGTATGAAATTTACCTGGTATATTGTGGATATAATGGGCACTCTCTGGTACTTATATCAAATAATTAAATGTAATGGTAATAGCCTGGTTCCAGACCAAATTAGCAGACTATACAAAAAGGTGTTACCAGATGGCTTTTGTTACAAACATAAAGCACGCTATCATGGCACCAGGAGGCATGAAAGAGTATTTGCGTCTCACATTTTCCTGTTTCTAGTCACACCGTCCTACCCTCTCTATGCTGAAATGCCTCGTTAGCATTCTGAGTCACAACTCAAATGTCTGTCTGGCTATCTGTTTATCTCCACTCTCCTTTTGTTTTGTCTCTATCTCTCCCCCTCTGTCTCTGTCTCTGTGTCATTGTGAAACAAGCTGACATCCTTCAATAAGATTCAAACAATGCTTTGTAGACAAATGCGTTTGTGCGAATGTGCAAGTCGATTGTGTGCTTGAATACGATAAAGGATGTGCATGATGATGACTGTACGTTAGTGTGTTTAGTGATTGGACGATTAATACCGGAGCTCCGATGCAGTTTTCAAAGCACTACTGATCTGATACAATGTACCGATGCTCATTTCAAAGTAACATTATCACTTGATCAATAATGTCCGAAGCTTTGGTTGATACAAACTGTGTTGCAAAATGTGAGATACCACTGATTTCACCGTGGTTCTGGTCCTTTCTTCAATTCCAAGTTGCTTCCAAAGACCGACCTTTACTGGACACCATACTGTACTTTGAAATCAAGTTAGGATTTGTTTAAATTACTGCATTGCACAGTGGCACAGCAGGTAGAGTCAGGGATACTCAGAGACGACAGGAAATGGGGTCGAGTCCTGCTAAAGGCACTCTATTCGGAGATAGATTTATGTGAAACCACACTTTCTGCCCATTGTTGAAATTCTTTATTTTATTTGGTATTGTATAAACTTCTGTTTTAAGCAACCTGAATAATGCCATAGAATTACAGTTTTTCAAAAATAGTAAACTTAAAGGAATTATTTTGGGCCTTATGTAAAATACAAACCTGTTATTCTAACTGATTGTAGGCTATTAACACCAGCGACTAAACACTGTGCCATGGAGTTTGATGAATATCGTCTATTTATATTCATTGATGACCAGCAGATGTCACTAATGTGCATTGTGTTAAAAGCTCAGAGAAATTAATTGTTTTTCAGAAAGACAATTTCCTATCATTATGTGTGTGTGTCTGTGTGCATTTTTATGAGAGAGAGAGAGAGAGAGGTTTCTGTTTGCCGGTTATTGAAGGCTTCTGGTAGATAAAAAAATAATGAGCCAATAAATAAAATTGTTGCTGGCCAAATTGACAGGGAGAAAAAACAATCCCATTGCAAAATGATTTTTTTTTCTTCATTGAGTTTATCATATCCCAGTCAAAACAGTTTAATTCGCTATGGTGTTTGGCAGGTTTTATTTAGTCTGTTCGAGCAGACTGACAACTAGTTTTCATGCACATTTTTTCACTTGAGAGATACTGCACCAAACATCCTAGATGTGAAAATTCTGCGAACATGACCTTCTCTGCAAAATTGACAAAAATAATGCCAGATCTCTTGATTTATCTGGACTTTTTTTGGGAAAGTGTAAATGTATGTTGTTGTGTACGCCGTCTCAAGAGGGACAAAGAGTAATATAACCAAATGTATTTTCAAGGGAATATGCGAGGCACAGACATTTACCTACACCTAGCCAAGTTCTGGTAGGAGCAAACTGAACCTAGTATTTAGACGTCTTTAGCGTGTAGCCCAAACCGTTCTGACGCTACAGTCAGAAGTTGGCATATCGGCGGTAAGGACTACGACAAGTCCCGTGATGCTTGTGGGAGTTGTAGAGCAAAGTGGAGAACACTCTCGTGTTCATGATAATTTAATCTTTCCATAGAGGGGTCATATGTAGCCCAAACGGTTCAGACACTACAGACGTTTTCGTGAAAATACTGATTTTTGGGATATATCCTAGTCTGACAACATCGTTGTAGCTCTGCCACCTTCCACCACAGATGTCTCTAGCGCAAACAGACTTTTATGGATTTTTTTATTACGCTAATTACATTTCCAAGGTGGTGCAGACTAGACAATATCACACAAAGTGCATTTTCAATTTGTTGAAGCTATAGTGCTTTTACCACCACATGCTAGAATCGGGGAGAAATATAACTCTTTGTCTGGGCATGGGGAGCAGGGATGGGGAATACTCCTTCGAGACTAATTACCAACTAGCTCATTAATTAGCAACTGAGTAAAATGGATGAAGGTTTATGGTAGCAAGGGGGAGGTTAAAGAGGAAGGGAGAATGGGACTGGGAATGGAAGGGCTTGATGTTCAGTCAATCAGCTGCCCCTCTTGCCATGCAGTCATTCCAATATATCCCCTTTTCTAACCTTATGTGTGCAATATAGGGAACAGGGTGCTGTTTAGGACACGGTCCATCTGTCAAGTACTGAGCTGAAGATACTAGCACATTTATACTTGGCTCATATATACATGGCTCACATGTCACCTAGGACTGTACACGTTAGGAATATAGGGTTTCTCAAGGGTGCCTTTGCAGTTCAGAAAATTGTTATTTTCTTTTAGTGATAATTAAAATGTAGGGCCGGCGGCTCATTAGAATATTTTGAGGTGTGATTCACTGTTAGCGCTTTTTGTGCAACCGCGAGTAAGAGTGTCATTCTGTTGTGAATGGCATCCTGTTTCCTGAACGGCACCCTGTGTCCTGGCCAAAGGAAGTGTGCTATATCGGGAATAGGGTGCTATTTGGGATGCAAACCCAGTCTTCTTCCTTATTGCCATACATACACTACCTTTCAAATGTCCGGGATCACGTAGACATGATGCTGGCCTTCTAGGCAGAGTTCCTCTGTCCAGTGTCTGTGTTTTTCTGCCCATCTTAATCTTTTATTTTTATTGGCCAGTCTGAGATATGGCTTTTCCTTTGCAACTCTGCCTAAAAGGCCAGCATCCCGGAGTCGCCTCTTCACTTTTGACGTTGAGACTGGTGTTTTACGGGTACTATTTAATGAAGCTGCCAGTTGAGGACTTGTGAGGCATCTGTTTCTCAAACTAGACACTCTAATGTACTTGTCCTCTTGCTCAGTTGTGCACCGGGGCCTCCCACTCCACTTTCTATTCTGGTTATTTGATTTATTTATTTCACCTTTATTTAACCAGGTAAGCTAGTTGATAACAAGTGCTCATTTACAACTGCGACCTGGCCAAGATAAAGCAAAGCAGTGTGACATAAACAAGAACACAAAGTTACACATGGAATAAACAAGCGTACAGTCAATAACACAATATACAAAAATTAAGTCTATATACAGTGTGTGCAAATGGCGTGAGGAGGTAAGACAATAAATAGGCCAGAGAAGCGAGGTAGTTACAATTTAGCAAATGAACACTGGAGTGATAGAAGTGCAGATGGTGATGTGCAAGTAGAAATACTGGTGTGCAAAAGGGCAGAAAAGTAAATAAAAACAATATGGGGACGAGGTAGGTAGATTGGGTGGGCTAATTACAGATGGGCTATGTACAGCTGCAGCGATCGGTTAGCCGCTCAGAAAGCTGATGTTTAAAGTTAGTGAGGGAAATATAAGTCTCCAGCTTCAGCGATTTCTGCAATTCCTTCCAGTCATTTGCAGCAGAGAACTGGAAAGAAAGGCGGTGAAAGGACATGTTGGCTTTGGGGATGGCCAGTGAAATATACCTGCTAGAGCGCTTGCTACGGGTGGGTGTTGAGATCGTGACCAGTGAGCCGAGATAAGGCGGAGCTTTACCTAGCATCGAATTATAGATGACCTGGAGCCAATGGGTCTGGCGACGAATATGTAGCGAGGGCCAGCCGACTAGAGCATACAGGTGGTGGGTGTTATAAGGGGCTTTGGTAACAAAACAGAAGGCACTGTGATAGTTTGCATCCAGTTTGCTGAGTAGAGTATTGGAAGCTATTTTGTAAATGGCATTGCTGAAGTTGGTAGGATAGTCAGTTTTACGAGGGTATGTTTGGCGGTGTGAATGAAGTAGGCTTTATTGCGATTCTAGATTTAATTTTGGATTGGAGATGCTTAATATGAGTCTGGAAGGAGAGTTTACAGTCTAGCCAGACACCTAGGTATTTGTAGTTGTCCACATATTCTAAGTTAGAACCGTCCAGAGTAGTGATGCTAGTGGGCAGTGAACGGTTGAAAAGCATACATTTGGTTTTACTAGCATTTAAGAGCAGTTGGAGACCACGGAAGGAGAGTTGTATGGCATTGAAGCTCGTTTGGAGGTTAGTTAACACTGTGTCCAAGGAAGGGCCAGATGTATACAGAATGGTGTAGGGTCAGTTTGATCTGTTCTGTGAAGGGAGTAGTACACAGCGTTGTATGAAATCTTCAGTTTCTTGGCAATTTCTTGCATGGAATTGCCTTCATTTCTCAGAACAAGAATAGACTGACGAGTTCCAGAAGAAAGGTTTATGTTTCTGGCCATTTTGAGCCTGTAATCGAAACCACAAATGCTGATGCTCCAGATATTCAACTAGTCTAAAGAAGGCCAGTTGTATTACTTCTTTAAACATGACAACAGTTTTCAGCTGTGCTAACATAATTGCAAAAGGGTTTTCTAATGATCAATTAGCCTTTTAAAATGCTAAACGTGGATTAGCTAACACAATGTGCCATTGGAACACAGGAGTGAGGGTTGCTGATAATGGGCCTCTGTATGCCGATGTAGATTTTCCATTAAAAATTGCAGTTTCCAGCTGGAATAGTCAGTTACAACATTAACAATGTCTACACTGTATTTCTGATCGATTTGATATAATTTTAATGGACTAAAAAAATTTGCTTTTCTTTCACAAACAAGGACATTTCTAAGTGACCCCAAACTTTTGAATGGTAGTGTTCATATTCATATGTGTCTATTGCAGTAGTGGGTTGGGGGAAAGCGCCGAGCATAACTTATGTTCCTAATGACATTGATGGATGGCCCTGTGTGGACTGTTTACATGAGAGAGTGATGGTGATGGCTAGGGTGAACTAGCAGTATCAGTGCCCGAAACTCAAACACTGGTGTGCTTTAAGGAATATCAATAGTGCTTCTTTGAGTTATATGCTGTGTCTCAAATACCTTTTCTTCACTTGTTCCTTCTAAACTGCGCACCCGTGCAGAAATATCAGCCTACAGAGAGAAGCACGAGATTCAACTTCCAGAACTTTCTAGAGCAGTGGTCACCAACCGGTTGATCGCATTCGACTGGTCGATCTCCAAGGCATTCCTAGTCAATTGCTAAACATTTCTGTAAAAAAAACAACGTTGGGGGGGCTCTGCCGAGCAGCAACTTATGAAGACGCGTTTTCTCGGTGCACCTGTCCAGGGATTACAATTTACTATTAATACTTCACCAATACCTCCCTAACCGCGTTAATTTGTAACATTTAATTAGGACTCAAAAAAAATATTCCCCTGAAATTTTTGGCCTTTTCATCATAAAATGTCAGCAACGAGTCACAAAAGAGCAGGCCTCTAATAAAGCCTCAGGCTCACCGAACACTGACACAGACTCCCCCCCGACTTAGCCAAGGTAATGGCGGCTATCATTAAGTCTGAACAGACTGTGCTGGCTAAGGTGGAGTCACTATTCACTGACCTATCTGCACAAATAGCTACTCTCGCCACCAAGGTCAACAGAAAGAACAACTCCATTAAAGACTTGGAGTAACAGGACACCTGTCTTAATAGCATGGAAGGCGGAGCAAATACTTACTCCGACAAAGTGGTGACACTGGAAGAGCAAGTCACCTGGCTATCATCAGATGTCATCAAATTTTCTTCCAAGGTCGAGGACCTGGAGAACAGTCGCATTTTCGGTGAGTTTGCAGCCTACCCTGTTCATAGGTAAACTGCTACAGGAAATTCTAGGCCTCGATTACGCTCCCATCCTTGACCATGCACACAGAAGCTGACAGTCTGCACTGAAGAATGGACCCAGACCGATGTAGCCGTCCAGACCCATCCTAGTCAAATTCCACTACTTTCAGGAAAATGAGGATGTTCTCTGTAAGGCATCACAAGGCCAGCAGTTTGGCATTTACCCAAACTACACAGCGGCAGTAATGAAGAAGTCAGCCTTCAACGAGGTGAGGGGGCTCCTACATCGCTGTCTGGACACCAAGTTTGGCATTCCCTACCCAGCAATGCTGAAGATCACTACTCCCTCCGGCGAGCAGAAGACTTTTGTGGACCCAACCAGGGCCAATGAATACATTGTTGTGCACCTACATCCACAGGAGAACAGGTGACATAGGAATAACTAGCCAATTTAGGCCCATACTCTGCCCCTGGCCCTACACTAGCCATGCTAATGTGACTAAGGACCAACTAGTGAACTCATATGTTAATTAGAAACGTGCCTCCACCCTGTTGCCAAAAAACAACAATTATTCTTCCAGGAACTTAATGGGATGAATAATGATGGTATGCATATGGTCTCACAAGGACAATATAGTTTGAATAGTATTTTATTTACAGTACATGGCACAATTAGCTTTTATCAACTAGCTGCAGCTGGACAGCCTTGGCTATAGGTGGCACGATACTAATTAGCCTAGGTCGCTACCCAAGGCTAACCACTGAGCTCTCTATTTTCATTCCTTAATAGGATACCCTACTAAAATATTGTGGAAGATATAGATCCTTTTTTATATATAAGTTTAGTTATCTTTCAAATATGCATATTGCATAAGATACATTAGAGAACTGAGGTGGTTCCCTTCAGAATCCGTATGTGTAAGCTTGATTATGTTCACCCTGGATAGAGCTCTACTGAGGTTCGGTTTAACATAGTAGTATTTTGCTCTAGTTTAGGAGAGGTAGTTACAGCCTTCCAACAGGGGGAAGGCCAGCATAGGGGTCCAAGGTTTTCTTCTAGGTATTTTGTTAATTTTTGCAGTTTTTTTCATCCTTATCTCAGACCATTGCCCTGTCTAGCTAAATATCTGCTTTCCCGACAGTGCTGAGTCACGACTTGACCAGCTACTACTATCCTGTAGTGCCTATAAAAAACACATATCAACTCACATCGATGTCTTTTTTACAGCTCAACTGCACCCCTGATGTATCTCATTCTATTGTGTGTTAGTCGTTAAAAGCATACACAGCGTATGACAACTAACAGCGCCCTAAACACTTATCGGTGCTATCTCAACTCATTTTAGATGTGGACAATAGATATGCCTCTTCTTCTGAAATCTACAAATCAGAATTTGACAATCTTTCCACTAAACAAACGGAGGAAGTTGTTATCTCACCTGCTTCGACAAGCCGCTGATATCAGCACCATACCTGATATCTGTGTTGCTGCTGATTTAACATCTACCAATCGCAACGAAATTAACAATCAGTTTAAGCAATTCTACTCTGTTCTACTCGTCAAAGGCTCTTCCAGACACATCTCGTATGCATGCATTTCTAGACAATCTGGACATCCCCTGTCTCAATTCAGATGAATAAACTCACATCGATGCCTCAAAAGTTGACGATGAAGCTACTCGGGCAATCCAGTCCATGCAGAGTGGTAAACCTCATGGGCCTGATGGCTTCCCTATTGAATTTTATAAAGCATTCTCCTCTAAACTTTCCCCTATCCTTAGCTCAATGTACAATGAATTCCTTTCTAGTTAGAAACTTCCCCAGGTGGTTTTGTTTAAAAAGACCAAGAATCCCCTATACGGTGGCTCATACCGCCCTATTAACATTTTGTGCTGAGATTATACAATTCTCACTAAGGTCTTCTCGTGCCGTTTAGAGACAGTGTTGCCTGATATATTAAACTCTGACCAAACCAGATTTATCGTGGACTTCAGGAAACAGCAGAGGGAGCACCCCCCCCCCTATTGACGGGACAGCAGTGGAGAAGGTGGGAAGTTTTAAGTTCCTCAGCGTACACATCACGGACAAACTGAAATGGTCCACCCACGCAGACAGTGTGGTGAAGAAGGCGCACAGGAGGCTGAAGAAATGTGTCTTGTCACCTAAAAACCTCACAAACTTTTACATAGAGCATCTTGTCAGGCTGTATCACCACCTGGTAAGGCAACTGCACTGCCCACAACTGTATGGCTCAACATAGGATGGTGCTGTCTGCACAACGCATCACTGGGAGCAAACTACCTGCCCTCCAGGACACCTAGAGCACCCTATGTCACAGAAAGGCCAAAAAGATAATCAAGGACAACAGCCACCCAAGCCACTGCCTGGTCACGGAGCTACCATCCATAAGGCAAGGTCAGTACAGGTGCATCAAAGCTGGGACCGAGAGACTGAAATATAGCTTCTATCTCAAGGCCATCACTGTTAAACAGCCATCACTAACACAGAGAGGCTGCTGCCTACACACAGACTTGAAATCATTGGCCACTTTAATAAATTGATCACTAATATAATAATATAATAATAATCACTAGTCACTTTAATAATGCCACTTTAATAATGTTTACATATCTTGCTTTACTCATCCCATATGTATATACTGTATTTTATACCACCTATTGCATCTTGCCTACGCCGCTCCGTCATTGCTCATCCATATATTTATATGTATATATTCTTATTCCATCCCTTTACTTA
The DNA here is from genome assembly GCF_021184085.1 of Oncorhynchus gorbuscha. NCBI lineage: Eukaryota > Metazoa > Chordata > Actinopteri > Salmoniformes > Salmonidae > Oncorhynchus > Oncorhynchus gorbuscha. Next base: position 32,561,102 of record NC_060183.1, on the reverse strand, counting down.
GATTTGTGTATTAGGTTGTTGTTTTGGAATTATTAGAGTACTTGTTAGATATTGCTGCACTGTCGGAAACTAGAAGCACAAACATTTCACTACACTCGCAATAACATCTGCTAACCGTGTGTATGTGACCAATAATATTTGATTTCATCTCAGGTAAGCAATCTTTCTATAATATGTGCCGGTTATTTAATGTTCTTTACTCTGCACACTCAATTTGACAGCCAGAGATCGCCATCCCTCTTGATGCTGAAAAGGCTTTCGACCGGGTTGAGTGGGAATATCTATTTACAGTACTAGCGAGATTTGGGTTTGGCCCATCATTCATTTCCTGGATTAAGATTTTTAACTAGTTCTCAGTGACTTTTGTAACAATGTTTACCTGAAGATACTTCCCTCTCCATATGGGGGACAGGCAAGGTTGCTGTTTATCACCTTTCGTATTTGATATCGCTATTGAGCCTCTTGAGGAGAGGATTAAGGGAATACTAAGGGATGACATAACTCACAAGGTGTTCTCATCAGGTCTCTACTTATTTGGGGATAAAGGTCACAAGCTCATTTAAGGCTCTGTTTAAACACAACTTCAAAACACTCCTGGAGCGCACTAAGCAGGATTTCATAAGGTGTTCATTTTTCCCATTTCAGTAGGAGGTCTAATTAATTCTGTTAAAATGACTGTACTACCTAGATGTTTGTACCAAATGTGTTCAAACAACTGGACAGCTACATTTCAAACTTAATTTGGAATAAGTCAAATCCACAAATTAAAAAAAGGTATATCTAGAGAGACCTATGCCCACACTACTACTGGTCAAATATATCTAAATGTGTTTATTGGGTTTCTACATTTGAAAAGAAGGATGGTCCAACTTGGGCCATCATGGAGTTAAAGTCAAGCCGTCCAACTTCTCCTGTCTCGCTCCTGTGCTCCCCACTGCCCATAAACCTTGGCACCCATGCTTTGAATCCCATTGTCAAGAACTCCCTTAAAGTCTGGTCGCAATTCCGAAATCACTTTAGCCTTACAAGAATCAAATAATCTCTTCCCAGAATCGCAGATTGACACAGCATTCCAGTTCTGACATAGGAATGATCTGGTGTTTTTTTTGTGACCTATTTGTTGAATACAAATTAGTCTCATTCGATACCATAGTATTGGCAGTACCCACTTTTTTAGATACCTGCAAAATCGCAGCTTTGACAAAAAACATTTCCCTTCATTTCCACTTGAGCCCACTAAGTGTCCAGTCGAGAGTTGCTTAGATTTTAACACATATCTGAAGGGAACAATCTCCAGATTATACAACATAATACAGAATATTAATCTGCCTTCCTTGACTAATACAAAATCTGCATGGGAGTAAGAAATGGTTGGCAAGCTACCCGATGACATATAGCAACACAGTGTGTATCCACACCTCATCATTTTGTATAAGGCATGGGCTCATTCAGTTCAATGTTTTGCACAGTCTCCATTACTCAAATGACAGATTGGCAATGTAAAAATGTAAAAATGTTGACCCCATGTGTTTGAGATGAAGGCACTGTCAACCCAGTGAAATAAGGCCTCCCGAGGGGCGCAGTGGTCTAAGGCACTTGCAACCCAATGCTAGCTGTGCCACTAGAGATTCCGGTTTTTAGTCCAGGTTCTGTCGCAGGCAGCTGTGACCAGGAGCCCCAGGGGGCGGCACACAATTGGCCCAGCGTCGTCCTGGTTAGGGGAGGGCTTGACCGGCAGTGATTTCCTTCTCCCATCTCGCACTAGCGATTCCAGTGGCAGGGCGGGGGCGCAGTGCACGCTTACACGGTTGTCAGGTGCACTGTGTTTCGTCCGAGATATTGGTGCGGCTGGCTTCCGGGCTAAGTGGGCATTGTGTCAAGAAACAGTGCGGCTTGGTTGTGTTTTATTTCGGAGGATGCACGGCTCTCGACCTTTACCTCTCCTGAGTCTGTAAGGGAGTTGCAGAGATGACTGAGATGACACAAGACTGTAACTACCAATTGGTTACCATGAAATTGGGGAGAAAAAGGGAGAAAAGTAACAATATATATAAATAAATGTAAAATTAAAAACCCAGTGAAATAAAAATAAAAAGCAAGTAATTTAAATGTATGCTCATTCAGCTGTGCTTCACAAATACTACAGCAACAGATATATTACCAGTGTGTTCATATTGTACTGTCAAATCTACCATTCCAGTGTTTTAATTGCTATATTGTATTTACTATTTACTATTTATTGCCTTTAAGTCCTTTATCTCACCTCATTTGCTCAAATTGTATATAGACTTATTTTTCTACTGTATTATTGACTGTATGTTTGTTTTACTCCATGTGTAACTCTGTTGTTATAGAGTGGGGAGAACAAGTATTTGAGACACTGCGGATTTTGCAGGTTTTCCTACTTACAAAGCATGTAGAGGTCTGTCATTTTTATCATAGGTACACTTCAACTGTGAGAGACGGAATCTAAAACAAAAATGCAGAAAATCACATTGTATGATTTTAAAGTAATTCATTTGCATTTTATTGCATGACATAACTATTTGATACATCAGATAAGCATAACTTAATATTTGGTACAGACACCTTTGTTTGCAATTACAGAGACCATACGTTTCCTGTAGTTCTTGACCAGGCTTGCACACACTGCAGCAGGGATTTTGGCCCACTCCTCCATTCAGATCTTCTACCGATCCTTCAGGTTTCGGGGCTGCCTCTGGGCAATACGGACTTTCAGCTCCCTCCAAAGATTTTCTATTGGGTTCAGGTCTGGAGACTGGCTAGGCCACTCCAGGACCTTGAGATGCTTCTTACGGAGCCACTCCTTAGTTGCGCTGGCTGTGTGTTTTGGGTCGTTGTCATGCTGGAAGACCCAGCCACGACCCATCTTCAATGCTCTTACTGAGGGAAGAAGGTTGTTGGCCAAGATCTCGCGATACATGGCCCCATCCATCCTCCCCTCAATACGGTGCAGTCGTCCTGTCCCCTTTGCGGAAAAGCATCCCCAAAGAATGATGTTTCCACCTCCATGCTTCAAGGTTGGGATGTTTTCTTTGGGTTGCACTCATCCTTCTTCTTCCTCCAAACACGGCGAGTGGAGTTTAGACCAATAAGCTCTATTTTTGTCTCATCAGACCCCATGACCTTCTCCCATTCCTCTTCTGGATCATCCAGATGGCCATTGGCAAACTTCAGATGGGCCTGGACATGCGCTGGATTGAGCAGGGGGACCTTGCGTGTGCTGCAGGATTTTAATCCATGACGGCGTAGTGTGTTACTAATGGATTTCTTTGAGACTGTGGTCCCAGCTCTCTTCAGGTCATTGACCAGGTCCTGCCATGTAGTTCTGGGCTGATCCCTCACCTTCCTCATGATCATTGATGCCCCATGAGGTAAGATCTAGCATGGAGCCCCAGACCGAGGGTGATTGATGGTCATCTTGAACTTCTTCCATTTTCTAATAATTGCACCAACAGTTGTTGCATTCTCACCAAGCTGCTTGCCTATTGTCCTGTAGCCCATCCCAGCCTTGTGCAGGTCTACAATTCTATCCCTGATGTCCTTACACAGCTCTCTGGTCGTGGAGAGGTTGGAGTCTGTTTGATTGAGTGTGTGGACAGGTGTCTTTTATACAGGTAACGAGTTCAAACAGGTGCAGTTAATACAGGTAATGAGTGGAGAACAGGAGGGCTTCTTAAAGAAAACTAACAGGTCTGTGAGAGCCGGAATTCTTACTGGTTGGTAGATGATCAAATACTTATGTCATGCAATAAAATGCTAATTAAGTACTTAAAAATCATACAATGTGATTTTCTGGATTTTTGTTTTGGATTCCATCTCTCACAGTTGAAGTGTACCTATGATAATAATTACAGACCTCTATATGCTTTGTAAGTTGGAAAACCTGCAAAATCGGCAGTGTATCAAATACTTGTTCTCCCCACTGTATGTATCGAACTGCTTTGCTTTATCTTGGCCAGGTCGCAGTCGTAAATGAGAACGTGTTCTCAACTTGCCTACCTGGTTAAATAAAGGTGAAATAAAATAAAAAATAAATTTAAATATAGCCTACCTCAATTTTTGAAAATAATTCATGGCCTGAACGACAATGCAATGACAGGGCAATTCAAGTGACAATTGGCCTTTAGCTAACTGCACAAACCTCATTGCTACAGTACTGTTTGTAATTGGTTAATTTAGCATAGGCTTACATTTTTAAGTCATGTTCAAAAAATCTGAGAGGTAGATCTTGGCTTGAATTTTGATTCAAAGTGATCAGAAAAGGTTGGTGACCATTGTTCTAGAGTTTTCCCTGTTAACACTATTAACATTTCCCTTTACTTTGGCAATTGTGATCAAATAAACACAATTTTTGCCACTTTCAACGCAACATACCGAAATGAACAACGCAAGAGATTTTGTTGTAGGCAGAATGCATCGGAAGTAGGATTCTATTACATTGACACACTACTCAGCCAGTACTCTACACAGAATGGTGCTGCATAAACAATCATAGCTGTAGCTGGCCTATATGCAAATAGACCATTGCCAGATATGGATCAGTGCCATTTCATTTGAACTGGACTGTGTTTAAAGCATGAGCGGTTTGTGAATAGATGCAGTTGTTTTGAGATCAAAGCAAGAGCTGCATGTAGCCACGTGTGCACATTTTGTTCATATCCTTTGCTAGTTGGTGAGTTATTAGCCCAGATATAGATAATTTGTAGTCAGCAATAGGGGTGTGATTGCTTCCTACAAGAGCACCATATGTAAACATTTCTAGTCATCTTTGAGAAGCGAGTCAAGTAAAGAGGTTTATTTGTCTTAAAGACCAGTGTTGTATTTTGAGACAGGCTTGAATAAGCTAAGTAGCCAATAGGCAAGAGGTTAGCATAATTTGTCTGATTCTCTGTAGTAATGGTATCAGAATAATAATGCATTTTATTGTGTAAAGTGGTTTCTTGCATCAAACAACACAGCAACATTTTCAGTCACCTCATTGTCTAAAGGACAAGTGGATAAACAGGTTAATAGCCATCACTAGGCGGCTTCCACCCGTTTACGCAACCCTGCACCTTAGGCTACTGCCCTATGTACATATACATAGACTTGGAATCATAGGCCACTTTAATAATGGAACACTAGTCACTTTAATAATGTTTACATAGTGCTTAATTAATCTCATATGTATATACTGTATTCTATTCTACTGTATTTTAGTCAATGCCACTCTGACAATAATCAATCCAATATATATATATACTGTATATATTTCTTAAATCCACCCTTTAACTTTTAGATTTGTGTGTATTGTTGTGAACTGTTAGAAACGTCTGAATTGTTGGAGCTAAGAAGTAAAGCATTTCGCAACACCCGCAATAACATCTCCTAAATATGTGTATGTGACCAATAAAATGTGATTTGATTTGAATTCATCCCAAAGGCGTGGGGTTGTCATGGCCGGTCGTAAAATCTTGGGCTCTGCAGTATCGAGATTGGAACGTGTGACTGTGGTACACAGAGAGACACTTGGCCAAACTTTAACATCAACAGATTGGATAATAAAACAATAATTCTGTAATCCAATCAGTTGGAAGGATCCGTGGGTACTGAAAGAACAATTATGTCAGATCAGTTGTTGTTTTGGGATCTCGTTTAAGGATGGTAAAACAACATAACTGTATCTCTGAATGTGTATATTTCCCAGTTGTCTGGTTCACATCTAAATGTTGGGGAACTTACAGTATATGATTAAATATGAAACTATTTGTGAGAAGATGTAATTTGATGTTAGCCTTCTAAATGAGAAAATTGTTTTTCACATGAGGTCTTAACCAGTCCACACCCACATGAGCACAGACATTATGTCGGCATCATGGAACGCCCCTTTTTCCAGAGTGCATAACCAGAGATCTTTATATCTTTAAGAGTTAATTCAGAAAATGGTAACACGTTAAATAAATGTTTTCTGTGTTAAACCCAAGAATGCTAATTAGTTAATTGTTACAGCATTAATTTAATCATCATAATAATTAAACATATTTAATTTATTTGATAAAATAATCATCATCACATTAATGATAGTAAAGACACGACAGGGTTGAGGTCAGGGCTCTGTGCAGACCACTCAAGTTCTTCCACACTGACCTCGACAAACCATTTCAGTATGGATCTTGCTTTCTGCATAGGGGCATTGTCATGCTGAAACAGGAAAGGGCCTTCCCCAAACTGTTGCCACAAAGTTGAAAGCATAGAATAATCTAGAATTTTACTATACGCAGCAGCGTTAAGATTCCCTTCACTGGAACTAAGGGGCCAAGCCCGAACCATGAAAAACAGCCCCAGGCCATTGGTACACCTCCACCAAACTTTATAATTGGCAGTATGTGGCAGGTAGCGTTCTCTTGGCATCTGCAAAACCAAGATTTGTCCGCCGGACTGCCAGATGATGAAGAGTGATTCATCACTCCATAGAATGAGTTTCCACTGCTCCAGTCCAATGGCAGCAAGCTTTACACCACTCCAGCCAATGCTTGTCATTGCGCATGTGATCTGAGGCTTGGATGTAGCTGCTCGGCCTTGGAAACCCATTTCATGAAGCTCCCGACGAACAGTTCTTGTTCTGACGTTGCTTTCATAGGCAATTTGGAACTCGGTTGTAAGTGTTGCAACCGAGGACAGACGATTTTTACCCATTAAGTGCTTCAGCACTTGGCTGTCCCATTCTGTGAGCTTGTGTGGCCTACCACTTTGCGGCTGAGCCTTTGTTGCTCCTAGACGTTTCCACATAACAGTAACAGCACTTACAGTTAGCAGGGCAGAAACCTGACAATTTTGGAAAGGTGGCATCCTATGACGGTGCCACACTGAAAATCACTGAGCTCTTCAGTAAGGCCATTTTACTGCCATTGCTTGTCTATGGAGATTGTGGCACAGAGCCATGCAATCACCCGACCTTAACCCAATTGAGATGGTTTGGGATGAGTGAAGGAAAAGCAGCCAACATATGATTCCATACAGTATGTGTTATTTCATAGTTTTGATGTCTTCTACAATATAGAAAATAGTAAAAATAAAGAAACTTTTTAATGAGTGAGTCCTAATGAGTCCAAACATTTGTGTAGTACTGTATATATAAAGGGAGAGGGGGATACTTAGTCAGTTGTAAAACTGAATGTATACAACTGAAATGTCTCTTCCGCATTTAACCGCTCTGAATCAGAACGGTGCGGGGGGCAGCCTTAATTGACATCCACTTCATCAGTACCCAGGGAACAGTGGGTTAACTGCCTTGCTCAGGGACAGAATGACTGATTTTTACCTTGTCAGCTCGGGGATTTGCCAGGCTACCACATACGTACAGTTGAAGTCAGAAGTTTACATACATCTTTGCCAAATACATTTAAACTCAGTTTTTCACAATTCCTGAGTAACAATTCCCTCTCTTAGGTCAGATAGGTTCACCACTTTATTTCCCACAACATGATGCTGCCACCCCCGTGATTCAAGGCTGGGATGGTGTTCTTCGGCTTGCAAGCATCCCCCTTTTTCCTCCAAACATAACGATGGTCATTATGGCCAAACAGTTATTTTTTTGTTTCATCAGACCAGAGGACATTTCTCCAAAAAGTACGATCTTTGTTCTCATGTGCAGTTGCAAACCGTAGTCTTTTTTATGATGGTTTTAGAGCAGTGGCTTCTTTCTTGCTGAGTGGCCTTTCAGGTTATGTTGATATAGGACTCGTTATACTGTGGATATAGATACTTTTGTACCTGTTTCCGCCAGTATCTCCACAAGGTCCTTTGCTGTTGTTCTGGGATGGAATTGCACTTTTCGCACCAAAGTTAGTTCATCTCTAGGCGACAGAACATGTCTCCTTCCTGAGCGGTATAATGGCTGCATGGTCCCATGGTGTTTATAGTTGTGTACTATTGTTTGTACAGATGAACGTGGCACCTTCAGGCATTTGAAAATTGCTCCCAATTTAAGGCTCTGCATCTCAGTGCAGGAGGCATTACCACAGTCCCTGGTTTGAATCCAGCCTGTATCACATCCAGTTGTGATTAGGAGTCCCATAAGGCGGTGCACAATTTGCCCAGTGTTGTCTGGGGTAGGCTGTCATTCTTAACTAAAATATTTAAAAAGGGACATTTTTGGGGTTCCATAAATAGAGATTGAGAGGCAGTACTCATGTTATCATTTGAGATTAAGCTGAACTTCTTTATGATATTTAATGCATTTGGGGAGCAATTGAGATAGAAATACTAAAAAATTGTATGTGTTTAATGAGGTGAAGTGATCAATAGATTTTAGGAAATTGGTGTTATTTCATTTGATTTACTAATTACCTGGCCCAGGGGTTCCAGGCATAATAAAAATAGCAAAGGAGATATTGGATTGCCTAGTTCTAGTGATTCTGAACAGAGCGGAGCAGATATTTCCTGTTATAACTATAGCTGAGGAGTTGACATATAGCATTTTAATCATATTAATGATATTGGAGCCAATTCCCATATGTTCCAAGACAGACCAGAGATATGACCATTCTAGTCTATAAAAAGCTTTTTCTGTATCGAGCGATAGAACAGCCCAATAAGAGCTGTTTTTTCTGATGATGCATTTAAGATATGTAATAATCGATGGAGTTTATCCAAGGATAAACTTTTTTTAACAAACCCACATTTGGTCCATGTGAACCAATTTGGGTAAGTAAGTCTCAAGATGGGACGACAACATTTTGGAAAACAGTTTAATATCTGTGTTTATCAATGAGTAGGGGGCAATGATGAGAAAACTTACATTGTTTTAAAAGTCATGAACAGTCAAAATCATGTTTTCATGACACTGGATGATAATTGAATGAAACCAGATGAAAGTATGATGACCAATGTATGAAAAATGATTGTTACTTAAACATTGATAAAGTTTTATCGAAAAGTTACTGGTCCACTCCCCATGTCAAACACTTGGATGTGGGATTATTAAGGGGCTAGGATGACATCACCCTAAATCTTTAATACACGAATAACTTATTCTCTTACCCCCTCAAAAAAATAATAACATAATTGATGCAATTCCAATGTTGTTTGAGTTGCTTTGTGTATCACCAAATTTGCTTGAGATGAGTACTGCAACACTGCTCACTGCATTCAAGATTCTTAATTTAGGCATTTCAAAGAGCTGTCAGTCAAGGAGAGTTCATGAATATGAACTCCCCGCCCACTCAGCCTGTCTTTTCAAACTTCCTGATAGTTAGCCATGAGAGAAAATGTACTTAATATATTTTGTTACATTTCTATCCCGCAAAAGTATTATGGGTGATATTTAGTCACTCAAATGGCTATTTTACATGGGAATCAGAATGACTATTCAGGACCTTAAATAAAAGGGAAGTTAGTGCTGTATTCACATCTCTCCCAAATTAACCTTTGTGAACGGCTATGTTAATACTTTCGAGCAGTAGTGGACCTAATTGAGTCCAACATTTAAATTAAAACTCAGAAGAAATTCCGTCCCATCAAGGTGATTAGCCTTTATTCATTCTATCCAATGCCTTTTTGAGTTCACTGAGTGTGATTTGGGCTCCCAGTGAGGTGGCTTCCTCTGTTGAGAGAAGAGGAGTTGTTAATTCTTATCGAAAGGACTATCTGGCTTGGTGAGGATTTACAATCGAAGGTTCTTTATAGCAGCGGGATGATCTTTGATTGATTAATTTGGGTTCTGATCGTAATTCCACTGTTTCAGATTCAATAGCTGCTATTTTAGCTAATTGATCATTACTTTATATATTGTTGGCCAGAAAAGGACTGGGACGATTACCATGGAATTGTCATGTTTTGTCTTATATTGTCTTGTCATTTTGCTTTTCCTTCTGTTCGTTTTCCCCCTGCTGGTCTTTTTAGGTTCGTTCCCTTTTTTCTCTCTCCCTCCCTCTCTCTCTTCTCTCTATCGTTCCGTTCCTGCTCCCAGCTGTTCCTATTCCCCTAATCAATCATTTAGTCTTTCCACTCCTGTTCCCTATCTTTTCCCCTGATTAGAGTCCCTATTTCTCCCCTTGTTTTCCGTTTCTGTCCTGTCGGATCCTTGTATATTGTTCACCGTGCTGTGTCTTTGTATCGCCCTGTCGTGTCGTGTTTCCCTCAGATGCTGCGTGGTGAGCAGGTGTCTGAGTCTGCTACGGTCAAGTGCCTTCCCGAGGCAACCTAGAGTTTATGATCGAGTCTCCAGTCTTTTCTCGTCATTACGAGTGGAATTGTTTTTTTATGCTTTATTTACCGCTCCGATTTGTCTAGGAGTATTGCATATTTCCTTTACTGGATTAAAGACTCTGTTTTCGCCAAGTCGCTTTTGGGTCCTCATTCACCTGCATAACAGAAGGATCCGACCTAAGAATGGACCCAGCGACTACAGACGCTCGTAACACTGCCGTCGAGATCCAAGGAGCCATGCTCGGCAGACATGAGCAGGAATTGTCTGCTGCTCGTCATGCCGTGGAGAACCTGGCCGCTCAGGTTTCCGACCTCTCTGGACAGTTCCAGAGTCTTTGTCTCGTGCCACCTGTTACTTCCTGGTCTGCCGAGCCTCCGGAACCTAGGGTTAATAACCCACCTTGTTACTCCGGGCAGCCCACGGAGTGCCGCTCCTTTCTCACCCAGTGTGATATTGTGTTCTCTCTCCAACCCAACACATACTCTAGAGAGAGAGCTCGGGTTGCTTACGTCATATCACTCCTTACTGGCCGGGCTCGAGAGTGGGGCACAGCTATCTGGGAGGCAAGGGCTGATTGTTCTAACAATTACCAGAACTTTAAAGAGGAGATGATTCGGGTTTTTGACCGTTCAGTTTTTGGTAGGGAGGCTTCTAGGGCCCTGGCTTCCCTATGCCAAGGTGATCGATCCATAACGGATTACTCTATAGAGTTTCGCACTCTTGCTGCCTCTAGTGACTGGAACGAGCCGGCGCTGCTCGCTCGTTTTCTGGAGGGACTCCACGCAGTGGTTAAAGATGAGATTCTCTCCCGGGAGGTTCCTTCCAGTGTGGACTCTTTGATTGCTCTCGCCATCCGCATAGAACGACGGGTAGATCTTCGTCACCAAGCTCGTGGAAGAGAGCTCGCGTCAACGGTGTTTCCCTGCTCCGCATCGCAACCATCTCCCTCCTCTGGCTCAGAGACTGAGCCCATGCAGCTGGGAGGTATTCGCATCTCGACTAAGGAGAGGGAACGGAGGATCACCAACCGCCTGTGCCTCTATTGCGGACTTGCTGGACATTTTGTCAATTCATGTCCAGTAAAGCCAGAGCTCATCAGTAAGCGGAGGGCTACTGGTGAGCGCTACTACTCAGGTCTCTCCATCTAGATCCTGTACTACTATGTCGGTCCATCTACGCTGGACCGGTTCGGGTGCTACATGCAGTGCCTTGATAGACTCTGGGGCTGAGGGTTGTTTCATGGACGAAGCATGGGCTCGGAAACATGACATTCCTTTCAGACAGTTAGACAAGCCTACGCCCATGTTCGCCTTAGATGGTAGTCATCTTCCCAGTATCAGATTTGAGACACTACCTTTAACCCTCACAGTATCTGGTAACCACAGTGAGACTATTTCTTTTTTGATTTTTCGTTCACCTTTTACACCTGTTGTTTTGGGTCATCCCTGGCTAGTATGTCATAATCCTTCTATTAATTGGTCTAGTAATTATATCCTATCCTGGAACGTTTCTTGTCATGTGAAGTGTTTAATGTCTGCCATCCCTCCCGTTTCTTCTGTCCCCACTTCTCAGGAGGAACCTGGCAATTTGACAGGAGTGCCGGAGGAATATCATGATCTGCGCACGGTCTTCAGTCGGTCCCGAGCCAACTCCCTTCCTCCTCACCGGTCGTATGATTGTAGTATTGATCTCCTTCCGGGGACCACTCCTCCTCGGGGTAGACTATACTCTCTGTCGGCTCCCGAACGTAAGGCTCTCGAGGATTATTTGTCTGTGTCTCTTGACGCCGGTACCATAGTGCCTTCTTCCTCTCCGGCCGGGGCGGGGTTTTTTTTTGTTAAGAAAAAGGACGGTACTCTGCGCCCCTGCGTGGATTATCGAGGGCTGAATGACATAACGGTTAAGAATCGTTATCCGCTTCCCCTTATGTCATCAGCCTTCGAGATTCTGCAGGGAGCCAGGTGCTTTACTAAGTTGGACCTTCGTAACGCTTACCATCTCGTGCGCATCAGAGAGGGGGATGAGTGGAAAACGGCATTTAACACTCCGTTAGGGCATTTTGAGTACCGGGTTCTGCCGTTTGGTCTCGCCAATGCGCCAGCTGTTTTTCAGGCATTAGTTAATGATGTTCTGAGAGACATGCTGAACATCTTTGTTTTTGTCTACCTTGACGATATCCTGATTTTTTCACCGTCACTCGAGATTCATGTTCAGCACGTTCGACGTGTTCTCCAGCGCCTTTTAGAGAATTGTCTCTACGTGAAGGCTGAGAAGTGCTCTTTTCATGTCTCCTCCGTTACTTTTCTCGGTTCCGTTATTTCCGCTGAAGGCATTCAGATGGATTCCGCTAAGGTCCAAGCTGTCAGTGAGTGGCCCGTTCCAAGGTCACGTGTCGAGTTGCAGCGCTTTCTAGGTTTCGCTAATTTCTATCGGCGTTTCATTCGTAATTTCGGTCAAGTTGCTGCCCCTCTCACAGCTCTTACTTCTGTCAAGACGTGTTTTACGTGGTCCGGTTCCGCCCAGGGAGCTTTTGATCTTCTAAAAGAACGTTTACGTCCGCTCCTATCCTCGTTACTCCTGACGTCACTAGACAATTCATTGTCGAGGTTGACGCTTCAGAGGTAGGCGTGGGAGCCATTCTATCCCAGCGCTTCCAGTCTGACGATAAGGTTCATCCTTGCGCTTATTTTTCTCATCGCCTGTCGCCATCTGAACGCAACTATGATGTGGGTAACCGCGAACTGCTCGCTATCCGCTTAGCCCTAGGCGAATGGCGACAGTGGTTGGAGGGGGCGACCGTTCCTTTTGTCGTTTGGACAGACCATAAGAACCTTGAGTACATCCGTTCTGCCAAACGACTTAATGCTCGTCAAGCTCGTTGGGCGTTGTTTTTCGCTCGTTTCGAGTTTGTGATTTCTTACCGTCCGGGTAGCAAGAACACCAAGCCTGATGCCTTATCCCGTCTTTTTAGTTCTTCTGTGGCTTCTACTGATCCCGAGGGGATTCTTCCTTATGGGCGTGTTGTCGGGTTGACAGTCTGGGGAATTGAAAGACAGGTTAAGCAAGCACTCTCGCACACTGCGTCGCCGCGCGCTTGTCCTAGTAACCTTCTTTTCGTTCCTGTTTCTACTCGTCTGGCTGTTCTTCAGTGGGCTCACTCTGCCAAGTTAGCTGGTCATCCCGGCGTTCGAGGCACTCTTGCTTCTATTCGCCAGCGCTTTTGGTGGCCGACTCAGGAGCGTGACACGCGCCGTTTCGTGGCTGCTTGTTCGGACTGCGCGCAGACTAAGTCAGGTAACTCTCCTCCTGCCGGTCGTCTCAGACCGCTTCCCATTCCTTCTCGACCATGGTCTCACATCGCCCTAGACTTCATTACCGGTCTGCCTTTGTCTGCGGGGAAGACTGTGATTCTTACGGTTGTCGATAGGTTCTCTAAGGCGGCACATTTCATTCCCCTCGCTAAACTTCCTTCCGCTAAGGAGACGGCACAAATCATCATCGAGAATGTGTTCAGAATTCATGGCCTCCTGTTAGACGCCGTTTCAGACAGAGGCCCGCAATTCACGTCACAGTTTTGGAGGGAGTTCTGTCGTTTGATTGGTGCGTCCGTCAGTCTCTCTTCCGGGTTTCATCCCCAGTCTAACGGTCAAGCAGAGAGGGCCAATCAGACGATTGGTCGCATACTACGCAGCCTTTCTTTCAGAAACCCTGCGTCTTGGGCAGAACAGCTCCCCTGGGCAGAATACGCTCACAACTCGCTTCCTTCGTCTGCTACCGGGTTATCTCCGTTTCAGAGTAGTCTGGGTTACCAGCCTCCTCTGTTCTCATCCCAGCTTGCCGAGTCCAGCGTTCCCTCCGCTCAAGCGTTTGTCCAACATTGTGAGCGCACCTGGAGGAGGGTGAGGTCTGCACTTTGCCGTTACAGGGCACAGACTGTGAGAGCCGCCAATAAACGTAGGATTAAGAGTCCAAGGTATTGTTGCGGCCAGAGAGTGTGGCTTTCCACTCGCAACCTTCCTCTTACGACAGCTTCTCGTAAGTTGACTCCGCGGTTCATTGGTCCGTTCCGTGTCTCCCAGGTCGTCAATCCTGTCGCTGTGCGACTGCTTCTTCCTCGACATCTTCGTCGCGTCCATCCTGTCTTCCATGTCTCCTGTGTCAAGCCCTTTCTTCGCACCCCCGTTCGTCTTCCCTCCCCCCCTCCCGTCCTTGTCGAGAGCGCACCTATTTACAAGGTACGTAGGATCATGGACATGTGTTCTCGGGGACGGGGTCACCAATACTTAGTGGATTGGGAGGGTTACGGTCCTGAGGAGAGGAGTTGGGTTCCGTCTCGGGACGTGCTGGACCGTTCACTGATTGATGATTTCCTCCGTTGCCGCCAGGATTCCTCCTCGAGTGCGCCAGGAGGCGCTCGGTGAGTGGGGGGTACTGTCATGTTTTGTCTTATATTGTCTTGTCATTTTGTTTTTCCTTCTGTTCGTTTCCCCCTGCTGGTCTTTTTAGGTTCGTTCCCTTTTTCTCTCTCCCTCCCTCTCTCTCTTCTCTCTATCGTTCCGTTCCTGCTCCCAGCTGTTCCTATTCCCCTAATCAATCATTTAGTCTTTCCACTCCTGTTCCCTATCTTTTCCCCTGATTAGAGTCCCTATTTCTCCCCTTGTTTTCCGTTTCTGTCCTGTCGGATCCTTGTATATTGTTCACCGTGCTGTGTCTTTGTATCGCCCTGTCGTGTCGTGTTTCCCTCAGATGCTGCGTGGTGAGCAGGTGTCTGAGTCTGCTACGGTCAAGTGCCTTCCCGAGGCAACCTAGAGTTTATGATCGAGTCTCCAGTCTGTTCTCGTCATTACGAGTGGAATTGTTTTTTTATGCTTTATTTACCGCTCCGATTTGTCTAGGAGTATTGCATATTTCCTTTACTGGATTAAAGACTCTGTTTTCGCCAAGTCGCTTTTGGGTCCTCATTCACCTGCATAACAGGAATGAATGGTTGAGTCTAACATGATAGATGGAAAATTCTGTTCTCCGTGTTATCAATAAATGCTGTCTTGACTTTAGAAAGAGTATTAGCTGCCTGGTCTGAAAATAGTGTTTGTTGAGAATGCACTAAATGCAGTTAACAACATTTCCAATTCTGATATCTTCTTTAATTTTGATTTATTCAACTCAGTTGTCTACATTTTTAAAACCTTTTGGTGTCATCCCACAGAATCCGGTGTTCATCAACTTAATTATTTTAAATTCATCTTGGTTTAATCAGACCAAAGAATCTTGTTTATCATGTTCTGAGAGTTTTTAGGTGCCTTGTGGTAAGCTCCAAGCGGGCTGTCATATGCCTTTACCGAGGAGTGGCTTCCGCCTGGCCACTCAACCATGAAGGCCTAATTAGTGGAGTGCTGCAGAGATGATTGTCCTTCTGGAACGTTCTTCCATCTCCACAGAGGAACTCTAGAGCTCTGTCAGAGTGACCATCAAGTTTTTGGTCACCTCCCAGACCAAGGTGCTTCTCCCCCGATTGCTCAGTTTGGCCGGGCAGCCAGCTGTAGGAAAAGTCTTGGTGGTTCCAAACTTCTTCCATTTAAGAATGATGGAGACCACTGTGTTCTTGGGGATCTTCAATGCTGAAGAACTGTTTTGGTACCCTTCCTCCCCAGAGCTGTGCTTTGACACAATCCTGTGTCGGCGCTCTACAGACAATTCCTTTGACTTCTTGTTTTGGTTTTTGCACTGACATGCACTGTCAACTCTATGACCTTATATAGACAGGTGTGTGCCTTTCTAAATCATGTCCAACCAATTGAATTTACCACAGATGGACTCCGATCAAGTTGTAGAAACATCTCAATGATGATCAATGGAAACAGGATGCACCAGAGCTCAATTTCGAGTCTCATAGCAAAGGGTCTGAATGCTTATGTAAATAAGGAATTTCTGTTTTCTATTTTTTACACATTTCAGAAAATCTGTTTTTGCCTTGTCATTATGGGGTATTGTGTGTAAATTTGAAGAGGGGAAAAAATATTTTAATCGATTTTAGAATAAGGCTGTAACGTAACAAAATGTGGAAAAAGTCAAAGGGTCTGAATACTTTCCGATTGCACTGTATATGTATATGTATATGCTCTCCAAGCATCAATGACGTTCTAATCAGAGAGTATATACTGGAGAGTCTTGTTTGAGTGTGGATTGTAGTATGTCTTATTATATTTGTCCTGCATCTCCAAAATGGCAGTCGTGTCTGTCCCAATAACCAGATGGAATTTAGTTCATTCTAACAATATGCTGTTCAGATAATCAAAAAACGTAAGATCATTTGAATTTGGAGCATACACATTAATAAAGTCAATTTTCTTTCCATTATGGATACATTTAATGAAAGTGATTCTGCCTCCTCCTTTACCGGAGATGGTGATTTTGGGTTTCTTATGTATCGGTGCAGATGTTTGAAAATATCCCAGAGTAATTAAACAACTCGACACCAAATGTGTATCTAACAAGTATTATGCATAATTATTGAAGAACCACATTAATGACAGTATTGATTTATATTTTAAGTATCAAGGTAAGGTGACTTTCGGTTAGAAATATTCCATTTTTATTATTTTGGATTTGTTTGCCCATGAAAACTGTTTTCACCACGTAAGGAGACAACATGTTATGTTTTTACACTGCATTAATGAGATCTCTATACAAAAAAACTGTTCATCAGCGACATCCAGGATTCTTACAGGCAATGTTCCCTCTAATGTTTTGGGGTACTGAGCAAATTTCAGGTCTGCTGAGCTTGAACTTTGTACACATTCGGTGCATCTTCCAGCACATGTTTTTAATGTGAACACTGAGGCTGTAGGCTATTGTGGCTATTTGATCATAATGTAGGCCTACCAGAGTGGCCTACCATCAAAAACAATGGGGGAAATGCATCCCATAACATTTTGACATGGAAATAGCTGTTCTATCATTCAACCTACAGTAGCAGCCAATGTGTGGTGTTCAATGTAGGCCTACATTCCATGAGAATTTTGAGAAAAAAACATGCAGGGCATGACATTAAGAAATGTTCAATGTTCTTTAAATTTTCTGAATTGACTGACCTTCATGTCATTAAGTAATGATGAACTGTCATTTCTCTTTGCTTATTTGAGCTGTTCTTGCCATAATATGGACTTGGTCTTTTACCAAATAGAGCTATATTCTGATTACCACCCCTACCTTGTCACAACACAACCGATTGGCTCAAGAAGGAAAGAAGAAAATAAATTCCGCAAATGAATTGAAATGCATTCCAGGTGATTACCTCATGAAGCTGGTTGAGAGAATGCCAAGAGTGTGCACAGCTGTCATCAAGATAAAGGTTGGCTACTTTGAAAAATCTCAAATTTGATTACTACATGATTCCATATGTGTTATTTCATAGTTGTGATGTCTTCAATGTTACTCTACAATGTGGATTTTTTTTTAATAATAAAGAAAAACATTGGAATGAGTAGGTGTGTCCAAACTTTTGACTACTACTGTGGGACAGACACTTTTTAGTAAACTTCCTTAATATTTTTTGGGGGACTATCTATGTATTAAATACTTTGTTCAATGCATTTCTATTGGCTAATAGCAGTAATGCCAAATTCAATGTTACATTCAATCATTTTTTATAGAAAATTTGATAACTAAATGGTTGGGTTATTAAAAAATATTCAAAACTTTGAACATCCAATGGAGCACCATTAAATCCATTATTATCCAAAACTCACAGACCAGGCAAGGAGGGCAATAAGCAAAAAGGCAACAAAGAGACCAAAGATAACCCTGAAGGAGCTGCAAAGCTCCACAGCGGAGATTGGAGTATCTGTCCATAGGACCACTTTATGCCGTACACTCTACAGAGCTGGGCTTTACAGAAGAGTGGCCAGAAAAAATACATTGCTTAAAGCATTCACCATAAGGCATGTGGGAGACTCCCCAAACATATGGAAGAAGGTACTCTGGTCAGATGATACTAATATTGAGCTTTTTGGCCATCAAGATAAACACTATGTCTGGCGCAAACCCAACACCTCTCATCACCCCGAGAATACCATCCCCACAGTGAAGCCTGGTGGTGGTAGAATCATGCTGTGGGAATGTTTTTCATCAGCAGGCATTGGGAAACTGGTCAGGAATGATGGATGGTGCTAAATACAGGGAAATTCATGAAGGAAACCTGTTTCAGTCTTCCAGAGATTTGACACTGGGATGGAGGTTCACCTTCCAGCAGGACAATAATCCTGAGCATACTGCTAAAGTAACACTCAAGATGTTTATTGGGAAACATTTAAATATCTTGGATTGGCCTAGTCAAAACCCAGACCTCAATCCAATTGAGAATCTGTGGAATGACAAATATTGCCGTACACCAGCGGAACCCATCCAACTTGAAGGAACTGGAGCAGATTTGCCTTGAAGAATGGGCAAAAATCCCAGTGGCTATATTTGCCAAGCTTATAGAGACATACCCCAAGATACTTGAAGCTATAATTTCTGCAAAAGGTGGCATTACAAAGGGTTGACTTTGGGAGGGTTGAATAGTTATGCACGCTCGAGTTCTGATTTTTTTGGTCTTATTTCTTGCTTGTTTCTCAATACAAAATATTTTGCATCTTGTAAATTAAATGATACAAAACTCCCCCCAAAATCTATTTTAATTCCAGGTTGTAAGGCAACAAAATAGTAAAAACAAGGGGGTAAATACTTTCGCAAGCCACTGTATGTCTCCTTTCAGCACCAATTGGTAGATTGAAAAATACTCTGATGTTGTATATTATTTAGGTTAGATTACTTGTTGGTTATTACTGCATTGTCGGAACTAGAAGCACAAGCATTTTGCTACACTCGCATTAACATCTGCTAACCATGTGTATGTGACGAATACATTTGATTTGATTTTGATTTGATTTGATTTAGAGTAGGACATTTTATGAATAATAAAAAAAACAGGGTTTGAGTGCCTTTATGCACAAAATATATTGGTGATTAAAGAATACAGTGGTCTGATTCCTCCTGAAAGCTGCCATATTCAATTGTTCAATCCATTAAATATTGAAAGGTGAGAAGAGTTTACAATTGGGGTTGAACAGTAGTCCTATAAATCTACCCTAATAATCCTCACTAATCATTGAACTGTGATGACAACAGTCCAGTCATTGTGAACCGTGCACCAGGCTCCAGGTTTAAACTGCTGTTGTATGTGGGTATAACTGATGGTGGCTACCAATATTGGTTAATATTTCACACCATACAAATACAGTGAAAAGTCTGAGTATATAATTAAAACATTCTAGAAATCATAAATAAACTCGGTAGGTTTGGCGCTATACTGTTATTTGCTCATGGCTTCCAGTTTATAGCTTTGGTCTCCAAATGTCAGCATTTCATAAACCTCACTTTGGAAAAGGTGATATTAATTTTGCTGCCATATGACTAGTTTCACATTTGTCTCCAGCGATCATAAGCTAAAATAGGTCTAAAACATTTGTAATTTATATTTACAATCCCCTCATCCAAACAGGTTACCAACAAAATAGCTAGAAACTGTCACGCTGGCATAAAGGATCAAGAGACAAACACAGGAATGCGTAACAGTTTTTTAAAATTCAGCCCAAATTACGGCGTGCTGCCGTAAGGCCCGGGGAAGAAAACCAAACAAACACGTGAACAAAACACAGGGTTGAAACCCAAACAAAAGATCAAGGAGTACCTCAAATAAATACACACGCACACAATGATTAACACACAGGACGAGACCCGGAATCATCTGCGCAATCCATAAAGGCACGAAACCCCAAAACACATAACACGTAGCCGGAATAATCAACGATTACGGGAGACAACGGGAATGGCCCGTCAGACGACGCAACTTTAGCAGCTGCAACTGGGCCGTCCGACGACGCCACAACTGGTGCGTCCGACGACGCAACTTTAGCAGCTGCAACTGCCACCTCAGGAGGCTGAAGAAATTTGGCTTGTCACCTAAAACCCTCACAAACTTTTACAGATGCACAATTGAGAGCATCCTGTTGGGCTGTATCACTGCCTGGAACGGCAACTGCATCACCCACAACCACAGGGCTCTCCAGAGGTGTGGTCTGTACATCACATCACCGGTGGCAAACTATCTGCAATCCAGGACACCTACAGCACGCGATGTCATAGGAAAGCCAAAAAGATAATCAAGGACAACAACCATCCAAGCCACTGCCTGTTCACCCCCTTACCATCAAATCAAATCAAATCAAATCAAATTTATTTATATAGCCCTTCGTACATCAGCTGATATCTCAAAGTGCTGTACAGAAACCCAGCCTAAAACCCCAAACAGCAAACAATGCAGGTGTAAAAGCACGGTGGCTAGGAAAAACTCCCTAGAAAGGCCAAAACCTAGGAAGAAACCTAGAGAGGAACCGGGCTATGTGGGGTGGCCAGTCCTCTTCTGGCTGTGCCGGGTAGAGATTATAACAGAAAATGACCAAGATGTTCAAATGTTCATAAATGACCAGCATGGTCAAATAATAATAAAGAATCAAGAAGGTGAGAACAGTACAGGTGCATCAAAGCTGGGACCGAGAGACTGAAAACCAGCTTCTACCTCAAGGCCATCAGACTGCTAAACAGCCATCAATAGCAAAGAGAGGCTGCTGCCTACATACAGACTTGTAACCACTGGCCACTTTAATAATGCCAATTTAATAATGTTTACATACCTTGCGTTACTCATCTCATATGTATATACTGTATTCTATGCTATCTATTGCATCTTAGCCTATGCCACTCTGACATTGCGCATCTATATATTTATATTTATATATTCTTATTCCATTTCTTACTTAGATTTGTGTGTATTAGGTATTTGTTGTGGAATTGTTAGATATTACTTGTTAGATATGGCTGCACTGTCGGAACTAGAAGAACAAGCATTTCGCTGCACTCGCAATAACATCTGCTAACCATGTGTATGTGACCATTTAAAAAAAAATGGTATTATGCTTTTAATCCTTGTCCTCAGCCCCACAGGATACGTTTTGCCTCTTGCCTGGTAAAATTGAGGTTCAATAAAATACATTTTGTTCTGAAGACATGTCAGTTTAAGATTAAAAGGTAACAATTTACTTAAAACCTTATGTGCTTAACTGAAGACTTTAAGTCAAGTGTTAACGATTTATAGCCATGACTTTAGAATGCATTAGAATGCATTATAGTTGTCTCTCTCAGAAGGTGTCGTTGTACAATGGACATTTCTCCTAACCTTTCTATAGAATCATAATTACCTGCCACTGTTCTGTTCTGTTGTTCTGTCTAACTAGAGCAGAATCAAATGAGTCTATTCAGAGCTTAACGAGTCAAATCCCCTTGGTAATGGAATGTTGTTTGTGCCTTATGTCACGTGAAATTAAGAAGGTGGGAACAGTACATTCAAATAACTCTTGGGGCGAAATTACCTGACACCGGCATTGCACCAGGAGTCTAAATGAGATTTGTTTCTAAATTATATTTTGTAACCTATCGTTATTACATAGCTCACCTGTGAGTTTGTGATAATCCTTTGGAGACACATTGTACGGTTAAGAAATACATGGTTTGGTATTTGTATTGCTCTGGGCAATGGAAAGAAATGTTATTATCAATTTCAATGAACCACCCAGTTTATGAATAAATGTTTTGCATTTATGCTAATTTAGCAAGTTACTACTCCACACAAACCACTGGGCACAGACGTCAATTCAACGTCTATTCCATGTTAGTTCAAAGTCATTTAGATGACATGTAAACAACATTGATTCAACCAGTGTGTGCCCAGTGGGAAGTTTCTAAACTACACCACCTGTATTTAATGCTATGCAATTATAGCTGTTGTGCATTTTGAAAAGATTGTTGTAAGAAGACATGTGCTGCAGTGAATGGGCTTCACGTATTATTATGCACTTCTGGTACATGAAGACAAATGAAATCATAGTGCCAAGTAGCTTTCCCCCACATATAGGTTGTTTTAAATAATGTCATACTTCTTTCCATTTGAAACGTTTCATTTTCAGCTAAGGCCTGCCACAATACAATACATTTCCCCCATAACCCCCCTTTCAACATTGGTTTAGGGCACATCACTGACAAGCATGGACAGATATACATTTGATGACAAGTAAGCTTGCTAGCTGGGCAAGCTAGCTAATGACAGATCATCTCAATTTGGCAAGCTAATAACACTAACCTTCACTGGATAAACTATTAGTAATCTCTACATTTTTGCTAAATTTTTGGCTTGCCATCTATGTTATGCCTACTGCTGATAGCTACCTAGTTACAGTATTCAGCACCCTTCACTTTTTCCACATTTTGTTTTGTTACAGCCTTATTCTAAACTGGATTAATAAAAACAAATCCTCATCAATCTACACACAATACCCCATAATGACAAAGCAAAAACAGGTTTTTAGAAATGTTTGAAAATGTAAAAAAAAAAAACTTAAATACCATATTTACATACATATTCAGACCCTTTGCCATGAATCTCAAATTGAGTTCAGGTGCATCCTGTTTCCATTGATCATCTTTGAGATGTTTCTAAAACTTGATTGGAGTCCACCTGTTGTAAATTCAATTGATTGGACATTATTTGGAAAGGCACATATAAGGTCCCACAGTCTATATATGTCTATACATTTCTCTTGTTCTTATCAGTATGTCGATAGCTTCTTCCTCGCTGGAGAATGAGGTAAGTCCATCATCAACATAAAAGTTTCTCATGACAAACAGTTTTGCATCTATGCCATGCTCTTTACCACCCTGGGCTGCTAGTCTCAGGCCGTAGATGGTCACAGCTGGGGAGGGGCTGTTGCCAAGCATCTGCACCTTTATCCTGTATTATGTGATATCTTTTTTGAGGTCGTTGTCTTTATATCACAGGAACCTCAGGTAGTAGCGGTGGTCTTGGTGGACAACGAAGCAGTAGAACATTGGTTGCCCATTTGCTTTGACTGCAATAATTTAAGTTCCATATCGGATGAGGACTCCGAGGAGTGTTACTCCGACCTGATCCACTGAAGAGGACATTGAGGGAGACTCCCTCGTGCTTGGCGCTGGAGTCAAATACTATTCGTATCTGACTTGGTTTCTGGGGATGAAACACACCGAAGATCGGCAAATCAAATTGCATTTGTCACATGCGCTGAATACAATAGGTCTACACTTGTTGTATTCGGCCCTTAACCAACAATCCAGTTAATATTAAGAAAACATTTACAAAATATAATCAAAAAGTAACACAAGAAAATTTCATAACTATAACTAAGCTGTATAGAGGGGGTACTGGTACCAAGTCAATGTGCGGGAGTACAGGTCTGTCGAGGTCATTTGTAAAGTGACTATGTATAGATAATTAACAGTAAGTAGCAGCAGTGTAAAAAACAAAGGTGGGAGGGTTGTCTATGTAAATATTCTAGGTGGGCATTTGATTAATTGTTCCGCAGTTTTATGGCTTGTGGGTAGAAGCTGTTAATAACCAGTTAGAGCTAGGCAGAATACTGCCCCCTTTGGAGGAATTGCGTGCCCATAGTAAACAAAAAATAAATCTGTCCAAAATTGCTAATATATGCATATAATAATAATTATTGAATAGAAAACACTCTAAAGCTTCTAAACCCGTTCAAATTATGTCTGTATGTAAAGCAGAACTCACAGGGCAGCCATTCTCCCAAACTCTTTCTGTCAGCAGTAAAGTTGGGCCAACTTTGACGTCATCATTGCCCCCACCCTACCAAACCAGCTACGGATCTGGGAACAGTTTGTATGTCTTCAGCGAGGTGTCTCTTTTCAATAGGGCGTTTCATTGTGAAAATCGCGCGCTCTCTCACCCTTTGGCGGGCTAAAACATTCGGGTCACGCGAAAATACATGCACTCTCATGCGCACGTCGCGTCTGGAGATCCCTTTGTTCCAGGAATCATTACACAATGTGAGTTTGTCTGTTCGAGTTGAGAATTGTTTTGCACGTTTAGAACATCCCAAAGCTTGATTCTGCACTTAGTTTGACCAGTTTAGTCGACATATAATATGTAATATTGACGTTTTGATTCGCAACTCCTCGAATTTTGGCTACATTTCAGCCGGAATTTGTCGCGTTTGATAACCCAAAGACGCAGACTTGAAAGCCAAACGCTGTTTTTTGGTAAGTATGACTCCTTGCACGACTTCTGATCGAAGACCATCAAAGGTAAGGGAATATTTATGTGGTAATTTTGTGTTTCTGTTGACTCCAACATAGCGGAGAAATATTGCTAATGTCTGAGCGCCGTCTCAGATTATTGCCTAGTGAACAAATTCTGTAACGTTAAAAATAAATGTAACACAGCGGTTGCATTAAGAAGCAGTGTATCTTTCTAACTATATGTATATGAGTTATCATAATTTCTCCGGACATTTTAGTAGCATTTTTTGAACATGTCGTCATTGTAAACAGAGATGTATGAATATAAATGGCATATTATTGAAAAAAACATAAATGTACTGTGTAACATGTCCTATTACTGTCATCTGATGAAGATTTTCAAAAGGTTAGTGAATTATTTTTCTTTTAATCCTGCGTTTGTGATTACATCTTTTGTTCGACAAAATGGCTATTTAAATTAGCTGTGTCTTTGGTGGTGGTTTGACATAAATATGTGCTATGTTTTCGCCGTAAAACATTTTAGAAATCTGACTTGCTGGGTAGATGAACAAGGTGTTTATCTTTCATTTGAGCTATTGGACTTGTTAATGTGTGGAGGTTAAATATTTCTAAGAATATATTTGCATTCTGTGCGCCACTGTTTCAGTTGAGTGGGGGGAGTGGTGGGTGGTACCCCTTGGGGAACCTGTACCTTTTAAGGAGCCTTTTGGTCGTAGACCTAGCGCTCCAGTGCCACTGCCGTGCGGTAGATGAGAGAAAAGTCTATGACTTGGGTGAATGGAGTCTTTGCCAATTTTTTGGGGCCATCCTCTGACAACGGCTAGTATATAGGTCAAGGATGTAAGGAAGCTTGGCCCCAGAGATGCACTGGGCTGTACGCACTACCCTCTGTAGAGCCTTATGGTCAGATTGCCATACTAGGCGGTGATGCAACCGGTCAGGATGCTCTTGATGTTGCAGCTGTTTGAGGATCTGGGGACCCAGATCTCCTGAGGTGGAAAAGGTGTTTTGCACACTCCACAACTGTCTTGGTATGTGACAGTTAGTTGGTGATGTGGACACCAAGGACCTTAACCTTCGACCCGCTCTACTTCAGCCCCGTTGATGTTAATGGATGCCTGTTCCACCCTCCTTTTCCTATAGTCCACGATCAGCTCCTTTGCCTTTTTCACATTGAGGGAGAGATTGTTGTCCTGGCACTACACGTACAGGTATATGACCTCCTCCCTATAGACTGTCTCATCGTTGTCGGTGATCAGTTCTACCACTTATGTCGTCAGCAAACTTAATGATGGTGTTGGAGTTCTGCTTGGCCATGCAGTCGTGGGTGAACAGGGAGTACAGAAGCGGACTAAGCATGCACCCCTGAGGGGCCTCAGTGTTGAGGATCAGTGTGGCAGATGTGTTGTTGCCTACCTTTACCACCTGGGGGCGGCCCATCAGGAAGTCCAGGATCTAGTTGCAGAGGGATGTGTTTAGTCCCAGGGTCCTTAGCTTAGTGATGAACTTTGTGTGTACTATGGTATGGAGTTTTTTCCTCTGGTTGCGCATGTAACATGCTGGTAGAAATTCGGTCAAAAACCATACTGTGCATCCGTATTCATTGACCTGGCCAAGGCTTTCGACTCTGTCAATCACCACATCCTCATCGGCAGACGCGACAGCATTGGTTTCTCAAATGATTGCCTCGCCTGGTTCACCAACTACTTCTCTGATAAAGTTCACTGTGTCAAATCGGAGGGTCTGTTGTCCGGGCCTCTCGCAGTCTCTATGGGGGTACCACAGGGTTCAATTCTCAGACCGACTCTCTTCTCAATGATGTCGCTCTTGCTGCTGGTGAGTCTATGATCCACCTCTACGCAGAAGACACCATTCTGTATACCTCTGGTCCTTCTTTGGACACTGTGTTAACAACCCTCCAGGTGAGCTTCAATGCCATACAACTCTCCTTCCATGGCCTCCAATTTCTCTTAAATACAAGTAAAACCAAATGCATGCTCTTCAACCGATCCCTGCCTGCACCTGCCCACCTGTCCAACATCACTACTCTGGACGGCTCTGACTTATAATATGTGGACCACTACAAATACCTAGGTGTCTGGTTAGACTGTCAACTCTCCTTCCACACTCGCATCAAACATCTCCAATCCAAAGTTAAATCTAGAATTGGCTTCCTATTTCGCAACAAAGCATCCTTCACTCATGCTGCCAAACATACTCTTGTAAAACTGACCATCCTACCAATCCTCGACTTCCTACTCAATATGGATTGGATTCAGTCTATCACAGTGACATCCGTTTTGTCACCAAAGCCCCATATACTACCCACCACTCCGACCTGTATGCTCTCGTTGGCTGGCCCTCGCTTCTTACTCGTCGCCAAACTCACTGGCTCCAGGTCATCTACAAGACACTGCTAGGTAAAGTCCCCACTTATCTCAGCTCGCTGTGGGTCAGAAGTTTGCATACAGTAAGTTGACTGTGCCTTTAAACAGCTTGGAAAATTCCAGAAAATGTCATGGCTTTAGACGCTTCTGATAGGCTAAATAACATAATTTGAGTCAATTGGAGATGTACCTGTGGATGGAATTCAAGGCCTACCTTCAAACTCAGTGCCTCTTTGCTTATTAACATCATGGGAAAATCAAAAGAAATCAGCCAAGACCACGGAAAAAAGTCTGGTTCATCCGTGGGAGCAATTTCTAAACGATTGAAGGTAACACATTCATCTGTACAAACAGTACGCAAGAATAAACACCATGGGACCACACAGCTGTCATACCGCTCAGGAGAGCTCTCCTTGAGCTGAATGTATTTTGGTGCGAAAAGTGAAAATCAATCCCAGAACAACAGCAAAGGATCTTCAGAAGATGCTGGAGGAAACGGGTACAAAATTAAATATATCCACTGTAAAACGAGTCCTTTATCGACAACCTGACAGGCCGCTCAGCAAGGTAGAAGCCAGTGCTCCAAAACTGCCATTTAAAAAAGCCAGAAGACAGTTTGCAACTGTATATGGGGACAAAGATCATACTTTTTGTAGAAATGTCCTCTGGTCTGATGAAAGAAAAATAGAACTGTTTGGCCAAAATGACCATTGTTTTGTTGGAGGAAAAAGGGGTAGATCATCAAGCTGAAGAACACCATCCCAACCGTGAAGAACTGAGATGGCAGCATCATGTTGTGGGGGTGCTTTACTGCAAGAGGAACTGGTACAATTCATAAAATAGATGGCTTCATGAGCAAGGAAAATCATGTGGATATATTGAATCAACATCTTAAGACTACAGTCAGGAAGTTAAAGCTTGGTCGCAAATGGGTCTTCCAAATGGACAATGACCCCAAGCATACTTCCAAAGTTGTGGCAAAATGGCTTAAGGACAACCAAGTCAAGGTATTGGAGTGGCCATAACAAAGCCCTGACCTCAATCCCATAAATTTGTGGGCAGAACTGAAAAGGCGTGTGCGAGCAAGGAGACCTACAAACCTGACTCAGTTACACCAGCTCTGTCAGGAGGAATGGGACAGAATTCAAGCTTGTGGAAGGCTACCCAAAACGTTTGACCCAAGTTAACCAACCTTAAATTGGTTAACTTCTGACACACTGGGAATGTGATGAAGGAAATAAAAGCCTAAAATCATTCTCTCTACTATTCTGACATTTCACATTCTTATACCTGGCTTACCATCGTATTGTGTTCTTTCATCTCTAGTTGCTCTGGATGCTGTTAGCGCAGGGGATAAGGAATGATGTGCATCCATTGTGCAGCACATTTGTTTTGAAGATGCTCACTTTAGCTGGCTTGTGAGCTCTGTCCAGACATACCTCACCGATGATGACCCAGCCTAGGTCTAGACATTGTGCATTGTGCGGCCCATTGTACGGCTCTCTGACATTCTGCACTTTCAGGATATCTCTTCCAAACAGGAGGATTGCTGCGTGTTGGTCGAGTTCTGTAATCTTTTCTGTGACTGGCTTCAGATGAGGGTGATGACTTGCAATTTCAATGGACTTGCCGTCCATTGACTCGATGTAGACTCAGCAAAAATTGAAACGTCTGCTCACTGTCAACTGTTTATTTTCTGTAAATATTTGTATGAACATAACAAGATTCAACAACAGACATAAACTTAACAAGTTCCACAGACATGTGACTAACAGAAATGAAATGCCTTCCCGAAGAAAGGGAGGGAGAAAGGGAGGGACAAAATCAAAAGTAACAGTCAGTATCTGGTGTGGCCACCAGCCGCATTAAGTACTGCAGTGCATCTCCTCATGGACTGCACCTGATTTGCCAAATATTGCTGAGAGATGTTACTCCTCTCTTCCACCAAGGCACCTGCAAGTTCCCAAACATTTCTGGGGGGAATGGCCCTAGCCCTCACCTTCCAATCCAACAGGTCTCAGACGTGCTCAATGGGATTGAGATCCGCCTCTTCACTGGCCATGGCAGAACATTGACGTTCCTGTCTTGCAAGAAATCACGCACAGAACGAGCAGTATGCCTGGTGGCATTGTCAGGCTGGAGGGTCATGTCAGGATGAGCCTGCAGGAAGGGTACCACATGAGGGAGGAGGATGTCTTCCCTGTATTGCACATCGTTGTGATTGCCTGCAATGATGATAAGCTCAGTCCGATGATGCTGTGACACACCGCCCGAGACCATGACTGAACCTCCACCTCCAAATCAGTCCCGCTCCAGAAAACAGTCCTCGGTATAACGCTCATTGTCTTTCTTTGCTTGTTTAGGATGAACTTGGCGTAGAAGGAAAAAATGGTGGGATTGCAATCCCATGATCTTGTATTTTTATGCTTGTGAGATCCATCTTTCTTTTAGGCTGTAGGGAAGCTTCTCCAGGATATGATTGACTCTGTGAGCTGTGTCCAGATACCAGGGGCCTGGCAGGTGTCCACCAGCTTTAGCTGCCCCCAAGCTCTCTCCCCATTTGGTTGTATTCGTTTGTTATTTTAGGAATATCTTCAATGTTCTTCAGAAGTGCATTTTCGTTTACTTCAGGTGAACCTTAGCAGCCTTCAAGTCTCTGCCATACCATTGTGAGCCCTGCTATTATGTTGTGGACATGACCCAATCTGATTCTCTTGGCCTGCTCAGATGACTTTGGCCCGAGCCATTTGGAGAGGAGGTCCAGCTCTTCTCTGGCTGTCAGATTTAAGTCTTGGGTACTGCTAAGAAATAATGATTTCCCGGTCCAATAGTTTTCTGGGTGGTTATCAAACTTCAGAAGGCCAGAACTCCACATTTCACTTGGTAATATCTGTATCTCCTGACATATCGGGTAAGTCCTGTCTGGGTGAATCTTCTCTGTGGGCAGCCGCAGTGTTTGACTCTGGCTGGCGAGACTGCAGGTGGGCTTGGTTGGACCCTCTTATGTGATTGTTCTCTTACACTGATCATTTCTCCTATGTAGCCTATAATCCTATTCTGAAGTCGATAAATTATATTGTGGGACTGACGGGTAGGTCTCTTCTTGACTTTTCACATCAGAAGTCTGGTTCTTTATTGAAGCGTCTGGCTGTATCAATGTTGACCGCTGCTAACTGGACCTTCAATGCTCTCTATGGCTTTGTGTCTTGAGGTGGTTGATTAGTGTACATGGTTGCGTGTGACTGTATATCCTCACGGGTGCACTGAGTTGCGCTGAGAGATGTCATCTGGGTTTCTATCAGATGGCGTGGCCATCTGTTTTCATCGCCAGCTGCTTTGAGAACCGCAGCTATGGCTCCTGTGGCAGCTTTCTCCTGCTTGAGCATATGGAAGTCTGCCTTTACCCCCGCCTTTCCTCTAGCTACTTCAGCTGTAACCCTATGATGCTCTTCTATGCAGCCTTGTCAGCTTCCCATATTGCAAAAAAAGTCAGTGCACGTGCAGCATCTGCGTTTGCACAAGTGTCTCGATTGTCTAGAACTAATGCACTTAGATCTGGCTGCTTCAGCACTGGCTGATGTTAGATCAGATTTGTTAGTCTCTGGAGCTTGAGCACTGTGACTTGGTCCCCGGCGTGTTGTATGTGCTGTCCTCTAAGTCTGGATGCTGAAGGATGTCTGGTGTGTATAATAAGCCGGGTTACCTCTCTGTAGAGTCTGATGGCTGAAGAGGCTGGCTGGCGACGTGTAGAAGGAATCCACTCTTCCTTTGGCTGGGCCCGCCATGTAGTCTTTTTGCTGTTCTGCTCTCACGATATGTGTGTCAGGATTTGGCCAGGGTTGTTCCGGTTTTTGGTCACTAGATGCCCCCATTGTGCCTTTTGATCTTTTGTTTTCCCTTGATCCCCATTATTATTTGCACCTGTGCCTCGTTTCCCCTGATTGCATTTAAACCCTTTGTTTTACTCAGTTCTTTGCTCTGTGTTTGTATGTTAGCACCCAGCCCTAGTACTCTGTGAGCTCTTGTTGATCCCGGTGGACTCTCTTGTGGAGTTCTGTTTTTTGTTCTTGTTTGTTTGTTTTTTTGAGTATCTTTTGAGGCTTTTTGTGCTGTGCCTTCCACCTTGTGGATTTGCCTTTTTGTCTTGGAGAATTACCTTTGTTCTTGTGGAATTCCTTTGAGGTTGTGGAGTTACATGTTTTCCTGAAGAACTTCACTTTTTACTTCATTAAATACACCGTCTCAAGTACTGCTGTGTCTGTCTCATCTTCTGGGTTCTGCTGACTATTCGTGGCTCAGTTGGTTTAGTGACTGTTTCTCACTCCGGAGACCCGGGTTCGTAACCGGGTCCTGACAATGTGTAAGTATAAAGCTTGGCAGACAGCTTACAACTCCCAATAAAGACCCTGGAGGCAGGGGTATCGTTTTGAGTCTTTATTGAAGTATTTTTACAAAAACAAATCTTTAAAGATATGGTATGGTACTGTATTCAGATCATTTTTGGCAAACCTTAAGAGTAAATGTCTTTCCTGTTCATTTAATGTTTGTACACTCAATGTATTTTCTTGGAATATGTTTGCGCATCGTAATAAAGTAATCACATACTTATTTAGCTATCACAACATTGGGATATACATTTGCTCTTGAGGATCTCATTGATTAAAGTGTCGGGTTTCAACCTTAATACTGAACAAAGATATATAAAAGCAATATACAACAATTTCAATGATGTTACAGTTCATATAAGGAAATCAGTCAAGTTAAATCAATTAATTAGGGAAAGGGGGATACCTAGTCTGCTGTACAACTGAATGCATTCAACTGAAATGTGTCAGAGGCTAAATGCTGAGAGTTGATTTATGATGCCTTGGTGATAAAACCTAAATACTGCGTTCCATTCCGTGATTAGTGTCTCCATGAAATGTTGGCGCTGTGCTAGGCAGACTCTCCCTCCAGTTTTTCTCCCACATGGCAGATGAATACTGGACTTCATAATTTGAGGGAAGGACCTAGTATAAACAAGCAGTAAATGACCTAGAGACAGAAACCTGGCACAATGTAAATCTCTGTCTGTTGTGTGTCATGAACATTCAGGAGGATGTACTTTGATATAAAATGCTGTGGCTCAGTTATACTCGTTGAGCTCTCGGCGTCACACTTCAGAGTGTGGGATCGACCAGCTTCATTATGGCAATAATTAAGCCATATTAAAGTGTGATTCTTAGAAGAGATCTAAAAGTCTCTATCCTTTGAATCAAATATTCCACGACAATTGGAGACAAGGAATATGGGTGACTAACTCCATTTTATTGCTGATAGATCTCGGGGAAACCCTGGAGGGAGTTTTGGCGGATGGATACGTAATTTCGAACAGATTTCAATAAATAAACTTGAAAGTGCACAGCATTAATTGAACATTGTTAATGTTGAGTGGGCAGCTCAGGCAAAAATATTGAGTGGGCAAGAAAAAATGTCATGTACAGTGGTTCCTCCTTTAAAAGTTGCATCATACTGCGGAACACCATGCGTGCTGCTGCAGAATTCTGTGACATGTCATTTAATTCTCAGCCATTTTCTTCTGGTACTGCAAGTTATTGCTAGTTTGACCACCAGAGGGCATCTTTGAGAAGCATTTGATAGTATTCTGTATTGGCATTTCCAGAGAATTTAAAACCTTTTTTGTAATAACATAGTATATGGGATTGAGTTGAAGAAATGTGGCTTAATTTAATTGATATTATGGTGTTTACATTCAGAGAAATTGTCAGATTATAAATTCAGACCGTTTCGCTCTCGGAGTGCACACTGAACATTCGGGCCGATAAGTAGGGTTGGCTTGAGCATTCTGGCCTTACCTTGGGTAGTTGACTGCCGTTGTAACGTTGGCTAGCTACTTCCAGACACAAATGAGACCACCCTGACCATTTTACTCGCCCTAGTAGAGCTGATAAGGCAGTTTTTGTGTTAACCAGAGTGTTGGTGACTGTAAATGTGCTGCTGGTAACAATTGAATGCTTTTTTTCCTGATGTGTACTGACACTGGCCATATTCAACGCGTTTTGAGGGCTCATATAGTAATTATTTTGTGCTCTGGTACACTCAGATGAGAGTGCTCTGAAATCCGTGTAGACTGGACACATGACATTTAACATTTTTTTCTGATAACTAGTTCATTGCTTCTGCTGTGGAGCCCAGTTTCATAATATGACCATATTTCCCAGCTGCATGCCGTCGTTTTGAAGTAATCGCGAAAAAACAGGCCTTATTTTAATGCATTTTTCACCCTGCCAGCTCCTATTATTCTATTGAGCACCGTGACAAACTCGCCTTCTGAATGTTCTATTCCCAGCTTATTGTTCAACGCCACAATGCCTGCTTCGCTATTGTTGGCAATGAGACCTGCTCATGTTGTTTTATAGTTAAAATGTAATGAACAACACATTGGAACTATGGGGGAAATATAGGCATGTCTGTCTTCACCAAATATCCCGCAATGTGTACATTTAGATTTTTTCAAGTCGGGTGTAACCGTTGTGAAATGGCTAGCTAGTTATGGGGGTGCGCGCTAATAGCGTTTCAATCGGTGACATCACTCGCTCTGAGACCTTGAAGTAGTTGTTCCCCTTGCTCTGCAAGGGCCGCTGCTTTTGTGGAGCGGTGGGTAATGATGCTTCGGCGGTGGCTGTTGTCTGTGTGCAGAGGAACCCAGGTAGGGGAGAGGAACGGAAGCAAAACTGTTACACGGGCACCATGTTAATCAAGAGAATCTCCTCTTTGTAATTATGTAAGTCGGTGCAGCGAGCTCGTTTGTTATCGATCGCTAGACCAGAAATATACAAATATACATTTACATTACACAGACATAAGCACAGTTGACACCATCGAGGTACGGATGTTTACATTCTACACAAGCCAATTTTTTTTTTTCCAGATTGTAGTGGTGCAATATATATATTTTTAATGGAATTCTAAGCATCAATCCAGTCAAAGGCTCTGTCAA
This sequence comes from Oncorhynchus gorbuscha, assembly GCF_021184085.1. Taxonomy (NCBI): domain Eukaryota; kingdom Metazoa; phylum Chordata; class Actinopteri; order Salmoniformes; family Salmonidae; genus Oncorhynchus; species Oncorhynchus gorbuscha. The sequence continues at coordinate 32,527,312 of NC_060183.1, read as the reverse complement.
AGTTCGATTCCATGAATTTGCTATGGGCTCGCGCTAGTGTTCAAGTTTAGCAAAAATTCTTAAGTAGTTTTTCAGCCTTGGTTGAATTTGAACTTGTTCTATTGTCCAGACTATAGATAGCCATAGTGAATTTATGAAAGCACCCTAATGTCCATGAGAAAGCACAACGACTATACCATTTAGTTAAGCTAAGAATGAAGAGAATAATCAAGTCAATAAACTTTGCGTAGTTGGCCTATAGTTAATATACTGGCAAGTTTGATGTATAACTACTAAGGTTAGGTAGCTAGCTAACATACCGGTACATACTGCTGTAATGATATGCTATGTAGTTCATGAGGACAGCGTAGCTAACAAATTGTCAGCCAACATAACGTG